>NC_139627.1:36959451-36991951 GCF_964638095.1 Poromitra crassiceps | reverse complement strand
CTGCAATCATTTCTTCCCATACATTTTTGTTTAAAGACCCTCTAAAGTCAAAAATAAATTGTTCTTCTTGTTCCTTCAGTTGGATATTTGAGCTTCACTGTGCAGAATAATGTCTGTGCAGAGTTTGACACTAGAAGACTGTTTTTTTTCACAATTGTCTGCTGAGTGTGGAACGTTTCTCTGAGCTCACTGAAAAGGTCATTTTCAACCAGCTTGATTCGTGACATCACGAATACTGGACCCAATCGCTGTCCAGTATTCAGGAGTTGAAGCACTTGTTTGTATGCTGTGATTGGATCGTTATGTTCTAGAGAACCCTGATTGGTTGCTTCGGAATTTTTAACGAGGCAGAAGGAGGCAAAGTCATTTTAAGGATTTTAACAAGATAGTAAAAAAAATGTGTGGGGGGGGGGAAACCATCAGACACAAATTATTATTCAAAGTAGAGTATTTTCAAGTTTTTATTGTGATTTATATTTTTCTCAAATAATTGTTTGGCTCTATATTATGTAAACATCTACCAAAATGTAGGATTTATGTTGTGTCTGATACGAATTATGGCTATTTGTCCTTTTACAATTGCTAGCTGTAGCTTACAAAGCCACTAACGCAGCCGGGGCCTGTACTTGTTGATGAATCTTTATCACGGATGTCATTAGGAGACTCGTGTGTCTGTATCAACAGCACGCGGTGTGGACGGGCTTTCTTGTCAGTATTGTAACAGTTAGTGCTGTGTGCCTGAGCACAGTGGTGAGAGGTGTTAACAGAGCTCCCGCTGTCCCGCCTGCTCCGCCCACCATCTGGACCCAATCCATCACTTCCCCCTGCACTTCCTCCACGGCCCCCCTCCTAATCTCTCATTATGACACTTTGGTCGGGGGGCCGCCGGCACGGCCCATATAGCCCCCGCTGATGAGCTGACTATCAAAGCCACGCTCACTTACTCTGTTGACGACTGAAACGTTTTATTTTTAAACTAGAACAAAGTGATTGAGAGAAGCAATAGACTTCTCTGGCAAGCCTGATCTCAGAGGAAAGGGTTCTATAACTGTCTCGGGAGAGATCACTGAGGAGAATATGAACCGGGCCAAACATAGGCAGGTACATTATCTACACATGCATTCCTTTATGTCCCAGACTTGTTACCAACTAGAGTTGCAATGATTAGTCCATTAATCAATTTTTAGTCAATCGACAAAAAAATATTTGCAAACTATTTTATACTCAATCAAAATCTTCTATAACAGTAAACTAATTATCTTTGGGTTGTGGACTGTTGGTCAGGACAAAATAAGACATTTGAGGACGTCATCTTGGGCTTTTTTGTGCCATTTTACAGACCATTGGTCGTCGAGGGGGGGGGGGGCATTTTCAAAGGGGTCCTCTTTTTCACAGCTGAATGTTGGCAGGTGTGTGTGTGTGTGTGTGTGTGTGTGTGTGTGTGTGTGTGTGTGTGTGTGTGTGTGTGTGTGTGTGTGTGTGTGTGTGTGTGTGTGTGTGTGTTTTGAACCAGTAGCCTCATGTTGTTATTTAGCCTTTCTGAAGCTATTGTATGGTTAAATCAGCAAATTTTATTTCATGGGGAAAAACAATTTGTGTCCGCAGTGGAAGTGGTCCCTTGGTCTGAAAAGTTCAGGACCCCCTGTTATAGAACAAACGACTAATCCAATAGTCAAGAAATTAATTGACAGATTTAATGAAAAATAATCGTTAGTTAGTTGCAGGCAGCCCTATATTACCAATACACTCTTTGACATTTCAGCAAACCTCCTCAGTTCTTTTCTTAGCTCCTCTCCATTCCAACACCGGCGTATCAACACCAACGCCTGTCTGCAGCTCTGCACACATGCGTTTAACACATGCCCAGATGGAGGTCCACCAGCTCCCCTAGTGCCAGTATCTTACATTGAATCCTCAGCTAATAAAAGTGGAGGAGCTGATTGAGTGCTTTAACCTCCCTGGAGGTGGGCGAGCGAGGTTAAATGGCTGCAGGGCTGGGCTCTCTTTCTCTGCCTTTAAAAGCCTGTCATGTTCCCTGCAGCATGTCTGACCCTCTCTGACCACAAATCAACCGGCAATTACAACCCCACACACGCCCACACACACCCATACTGTACACCTACAGTACACACACACACACACACACACACACACACACACACACACACACACACACACACACACACACACACACACACACACACACACACACACACACACACACACACACACACACACACACACACACACACACGTACCCCCGGGTCCATTGCTGCTGTGTGAACCAGTAACAGGCTATTATTCTAAAACAGAAGGAAAGAGAAGGCTGAAGCCGAGGGTATTAATAATATACAATATAAGGAAGAGCAGAACAGAGCAGAAAGACAAAACACAAGAGAGAAAACATGAGTGAGGTGAAAGCAGGTGAGAGCAGAAGAGAAGCAGAGACAGTAAACACGGAGACAGTACCCTCAATAATGCAACTGTGTCTTCTGGGCCAATTAATAACAAATATGTCACCTTGTTTTGACCTTTAATTGTAGCATGTCCAGATATGATGTTCGAGTGACCAAGCAAAAGGAAAAAAAAAGCTAACGGAGACGGAAGTTCGGCACCCGAATTCACTGTGGGGAAAAATGGGCAAGAAGGTGCGGTACAGTTAAGTACTATTTCATTGTGTGGCAGACAGTGCATGTTGGTACAGTAAGTATGTACTGTAAGTCATTCATGGCTATTTCATTGTGTGGCAGACAGTGCATGTTGGCAGGTGTCTCATGAATAAGGCAGGTCCCTGTGTGGGCTAGCAAGGCCCAGCTGGCAGGCAAGGTCCCTGAGGGCTGGAAACCCTCCTAAGCCAGACACAGCTCTCCTCTTAGTCCACTCAGAAGAACTTGTCAAAGACAGCAGGACCAAGGTGCCAATTTCCCATTTCCATGGCAACAGTTTTGGTGCCACCGACAATTGCAAAAGGTGGATGGTCGACAGTGGGCGGTTGTTTATGACATGAATCTGTCTGTCTGTGTGTGTGTGTGTGTGTGTGTGTGTGTGTGTGTGTGTGTGTGTGTGTGTGTGTGTGTGTGTGTGTGTGTGCGTGTGCGTGCGTGTGTGTGTGGGTGTCTCGACAGGGGTGTGGGTGGAGGCATGGGGTGGCTACTGTAATCAGTTGAGATGTATAGGCTGACATGACATTCATGGGGGAGGAGTCATTTTTTTATTAGTATTTTGTCACTGTCAGGTGAAAACCTCATACTGTACTTTAATTTTGGAGATTTCTAACTTCAATTGACCATCTTGACAAATGTCTATGATCCTTGGGCTAATGAAACTATTTCAAAACCCACTGGATAAAGTCAAAAATGTGTGGTGATCAAGCTATAAACAAGGCTGAGAAGAAGGTTTCCACCCGACGCATACTATTTTTCAGCAGCTGGCTGCACCGCAAGCATGATGGAGTTTAAATCCACACCAGCACAGCATGCTGGGACATGAAGACTCTGTATTTTCCCTTATATGCATCCAGAGACATTTAAAATAGATAGGAACACCCCCAATTCCAGTCACTTCCTGTATCTGTGCCACAGAGGTTTCACCACTGCCATGCCCACTTAGGAGACTGGTCAGCCAATGAAGTTTCATACCATTGACAGACAGCCAATCACAAGCTGATGACCACGCCCATTTAGGAGACCGGAAGAGTACCACTTCTTATTATTGGAGGAGCCTGGAGTGAGGTGTCTCTAGGTCTCTGATGCATCTACTGCCATGCCTGTAATGTTCAAATAGTCCATCTTTATTGTCATCCGGACATATCTCATTCACACAAACCCATGTAAGATCAGTGTCACAGACAACAGCTTGTCCGCTTCAGATGAAGGGGAATAAAACAACAACAGGGACGCCCTGCCACTTCCTATTTTTGACAAAGAGGCGCCATCGCCATCGCACTGCATCACATTCTCTGAGAGCGGGCGAAACATTAGCATTAGCAAGCACGACTTCATTGTGGAAACAGCCACCTGTTAGCTTCAAAGCACACCAGCAGAGGGAAACACCAGGCATTTGACAGTAATGACTCATCATGACCAGCAGAGGGAAACACCAGGCATTTGACAGTAATGACTCATCATGGACCAGCAATACAAAGTGGGCCTCTTCACAAGGAGCCTTTGATGCAGGTGAATCACATCCTAAACATAATTATTAGCAGGAGTGGGGGAGGAGAACCGGGGGGGGGGGATTTGTTCCACACGTTAGCTGGCATGCTTGGCCGCGCCAGAACAGAAGGGTAGCATAATGAATTTTGGCGTGCAAGCGGCTGTTAATGAAATAAAGAACCCCACCCCAGCAGAGGTGTGTGAACGTGTGTGTGTGTGTGCGCGCGTGCGCATTTGTGTGTATGAGAGAAAGAGAGTAGGCGAAAGCGAGAGAGAGAGAGGGAGAGAGAGAGAGAGAGAGAGGTGGGCACGACAGACAGACAGAATGATGGAGAACGGCTGTGTAACTGTATGACAGAGGGGGAGAGAGACAGAGAGAGTGAGAGAAAGAAAGTTCCTATGAGAATGTATTTTGTATTTGTGTGTGTGCCTGCACAGCTTTTCAAAGTGAAATATTGTTCCCTTTATCTTTGGTGTTGTAGTCGTCTGTCTCATTCAGAGCTGCATAATACAGGAATAACCTGGGACAGCAAAGCTCCAAACCTTTCTAGCCATGTTGAATTATATAAGGAATGTATTGTGGATGTTAATTCTGTCTGTATATCATCTGTTGCTTCTTATAGCGGTCACTTTGTGAGAGAGCTGAATGAGGCAGACAACAGGCAGACAGAGGAACACACCATACTTGGACAGCAGACAATTTACTTGGAAATAAAAAGGGAAGAGGGATAGAGCGTAGGGTTTGTTATATCGTTTGGATTTGAACAATTCTGATTCCGGCTTCCAAGTCGTAAGCTAACTTTACCCAAACGACCTGCTGTTGTTGACATTGTTTTGGTTAACGGACACCGTAACAATACAGGGTGCAGACTGCGGATTAAGAGACAGTATTTGCTGGCAAAGGAATAGCCTGGTAAACCAGCCAGTCATGTGAAGGAATAGCCTGGTAAACCAGCCAGTCATGTGAAGGAATAGCCTGGTAAACCAGCCAGTCATGTGAAGTCACATTTCATTTTGTTCTACCAGACCGTCATGGCCTCCAGCTTTCACCCAGTGTTTGCAGTGGGCGGATGTACTTGCCTTGGCAGACAACTCCCTCAACCAATCAGGGTTGGTTCCAGTCAAATCCAAATCCACTCGAGAACAGCGAAAACATCTTTTCCGCGAAGAAACTCCGCTGTTGCATACTCCTGTACTTACTTAATTGTTGTTATTGAGTACATTTCTGCAATAACTGCACTTTATGGCTGTTTAAACTCGACAAACGTTGACGTTACTGCTTGAGGCGGACAGGCACGGAGGCAGCCATTACTGTTTTGCCTGCAGCGTTCCTGATTGGAATAATAAAATAAAATACAGGTATCCAGTACTCCGCATTTTGCATTCAGTTCCCAACCGCAATAGAGAGAGGTATTTTGTCGATCAGTGAGGAAGATCCCAGAACAACCAAGACAGGTAGCCTAAAGCAGTGTTTGTCTTTGGCTTTGAAAGGAAAGAAACTTAAGCCCCACACTGCAGACGGATTCATCACGGACAGATTCAAATTGAACTTTAACAAAACTTTCTCCACTTTTGCTCCATAGCTTTACCCTCAAGAGGAAAAAGGTATCATAAACTACCCTGCTCTGTAGAAGGCTGACTCAATGTATAAACCGTCTAAAACAAAGTTTCTGCTGAAACAACATAAAGCACATCTTATTGGAACACATCTCCCCTGATCCCTCCTGCCGCTGGAGGATTACTGTACATCTCAGCCGAGCAGTGAGCTCTGTCTGAATATTAGATCTCTGGCTCATCATCAGAACAAGGTATTACAAGCAGACGTGGCCAAAAAGGCATGAGCAGTGAGTGTGAATCTACTGTAAGTGACATATGTTCTCAGTATGTTCTCAGTAGGCCAGGTGGTGGTTGAGGCTCTGATGTGATTTCTAAAGCCTGAAGACAGTCTGTCCCCACCCTCTCAACACGGGTTGCCTAATTGAGTGTTAATTTGGTGCTAATTATGTAACACGTCATCCCAATGAGGCTCCCCAGATGCCGCGAGATGCGAGGCGTGTGGAGAAAAAAGAAGTGTGCAGAGTCGCACCAGCAAAGCACTCTGGGATATGTGGCGCCCGGAGGTGATCCAGCCTGCATCTGCTGCCGCACATTCTGAGTCACACTGACAACAACAAAAACAAAAACAAAAAGCATCCCCCCTCAGGGAGTATTCAATCAAGTCTAGATCAACAACTGATAAGTGCGCTTTCACTTCCTGGAAATAAGGTCGTCCTCCCATGAACCAAAACTCATCAATTGCATCATTGCTCATGAAATATTCCCCTCTCAAAGTAAGACTTGTTAAATGAATCATCCAACAAACATTTCCCTGTGACATTTTGGCCCCTGAGTGAAACAGATATCTTGATGCATAATGAAGTTGAGCTCTATCTCTGCATTGAGTGGTTGAGCCAGAGGTGGCGCTGTGGAACTGAAGCTCTGCTCTGTTTGTTCCTCAACATAAATATAACATGAATATGACGAAAACCTCTGCGCTATTTTATTGATCAAACAGAGCCTCATACAGCATATAGAACACTCTGCGTGTGCACAAGAGGGGCGTAGCAGGAAATGGGGAGGGTTTAGCTTAGTGTTTGCCTCTGTATGAGTGCACGTGAGAGAGTGCGTAGACGTGCACGTGCGTATGAGTGTGTGTGTGTGTGTGTGTGTGTGTGTGTGTGTGTGTCTATGTGTGCAGTAGGAATGCTGCTTGACAGTTCCATTACCAGGCTCTCTGTGCACCCTGAGGAAGCAGGTTCATATCTGGAAGCTGCCAGCCAACAGGTCAGTCACCCAGCACATTACCAAGCACATATGTACTGTCGAGACCAAGGGGAAAGAGAGGGAGAGGAGAGAGAGGGAGATAGGGGGAGAGAGAGCGGGGGAGAGAGAGAGATATGGGAGAGAGAGAGGGGGGGAGAGAGATAGGGGAGAGAGAGAGGGAGAGAGAGAGAGAGGAGAGAGAGAGAGGGGGGGAGAGAGACAGAGAGATGGGGGGAGGGAGAGAGGGGGAGAGAGAGAGACAGAGAGGGAGGAGAGAGAGAGGGGGAGAGAGAGAGTGTTTGTGAGTGCAGTGATGGTAGTAGGGGAGTTGACTGTAGTCACTGAGCACTAACAGAGCTCAGCACCCTCTCTTTCTGTGCATTCACAAATAGATTTCCTATTCTTGTCTAATTAAAAAGGGAAGCATTTTTTTCCCCTCGAAAGGCTCCCAGAGGTGTAGGGAGGGGTCAGAGGTCACTGGGAATCCATCAGATGTGAGGAAGTTAATCAGCATAAAGCCCGAACGCTCCACTGCACGGCTAAACAGCAACTGCAGGAATGGAGCCAGCACTCTCCACTACATGGCTAAACAATTACTGCAGGAATGGAGCCAGCACGCTCCACTACATGGCTAAACAACAACTGCAGGAATGGAGCCAGCACTCTCCACTACATGGCTAAACAACAACTGCAGGAATGGAGCCAGCACTCTCCACTACATGGCTAAACAACAACTGCAGGAATGGAGCCAGCAATCTCCACTACATGGCTAAACAACAACTGCAGGAATGGAGCCAGCACTCTCCACTACATGGCTAAACAACTGCAGCCAGGAATGGAGCCAGCACGCTCCACTACATGGCTAAACAACCACGGCAGGAATGGAGCCAGCACTGTCCACTGCACGGCTAAACAACTGCAGGAATGGAGCCAGCACTCTCCACTACATGGCTAAACAACTGCAGGAATGGAGCCAGCACTGTCCACTGCACGGCTAAACAACTGCAGGAATGGAGCCAGCACTGTCCACTGCACGGCTAAACAACTGCAGGAATGGAGCCAGCACGCTCCACTACATGGCTAAACAACTGCAGGAATGGAGCCAGCACTGTCCACTGCACGGCTAAACAACTGCAGGAATGGAGCCAGCACTGTCCACTGCACGGCTAAACAACTGCAGGAATGGAGCCAGCACTCTCCACTACATGGCTAAACAACTGCAGGAATGGAGCCAGCACGCTCCACTACATGGCTAAACAACTGCAGGAATGGAGCCAGCACGCTCCACTACATGGCTAAACAACTGCAGGAATGGAGCCAGCACTGTCCACTGCACGGCTAAACAACTGCAGGAATGGAGCCAGCACGCTCCACTACATGGCTAAACAACTGCAGGAATGGAGCCAGCACGCTCCACTACATGGCTAAACAACTGCAGGAATGGAGCCAGCACTCTCCACTACATGGCTAAACAACTGCAGGAATGGAGCCAGCACTCTCCACTACATGGCTAAACAACTGCAGGAATGGAGCCAGCACTCTCCACTGCACGGCTAAACAACTGCAGGAATGGAGCCAGCACGCTCCACTACATGGCTAAACAACTGCAGGAATGGAGCCAGCACGCTCCACTACATGGCTAAACAACTGCAGGAATGGAGCCAGCACTCTCCACTACATGGCTAAACAACTGCAGGAATGGAGCCAGCACTGTCCACTGCACGGCTAAACAACTGCAGGAATGGAGCCAGCACGCTCCACTACATGGCTAAACAACTGCAGGAATGGAGCCAGCACGCTCCACTACATGGCTAAACAACTGCAGGAATGGAGCCAGCACTGTCCACTGCACGGCTAAACAACTGCAGGAATGGAGCCAGCACGCTCCACTACATGGCTAAACAACTGCAGGAATGGAGCCAGCACGCTCCACTACATGGCTAAACAACTGCAGGAATGGAGCCAGCACTCTCCACTACATGGCTAAACAACTGCAGGAATGGAGCCAGCACTCTCCACTACATGGCTAAACAACTGCAGGAATGGAGCCAGCACTCTCCACTGCACGGCTAAACAACTGCAGGAATGGAGCCAGCACGCTCCACTACATGGCTAAACAACTGCAGGAATGGAGCCAGCACGCTCCACTACATGGCTAAACAACTGCAGGAATGGAGCCAGCACTCTCCACTACATGGCTAAACAACTGCAGGAATGGAGCCAGCACTCTCCACTACATGGCTAAACAACTGCAGGAATGGAGCCAGCACTGTCCACTGCACGGCTAAACAACAACTGCAGGAATGGAGCCAGCACTCTCCACTGCACGGCTAAACAACAACTGCAGGAATGGAGCCAGCACTCTCCACTGCAGCACAGTGGCACTCAAAGCCATGCACTGCTATGGGCACGATGCAAGGAGAATGTATATACAGCATTGCCTAGGTGCTGCGAAAGTGGATACTTTCCGCTACTTTCTCTGGGTTCTTAAAAAGGGTAATGAGAGGAGGATGGAAAATAGCTCTATGGAGGACAGAGAGCGAGCAAGATGGTGAGGGAAAGAATATAGAGAAAATGACTGGGGGACAGGGGAAGAGCCCTGCTCTGCAGTAATTACCTGTCCCTACTTCCTATCTTTCTGAACCACGACAGGAAAAAGACAGGAGGGGAGACGGGAGAAAGGTAGAGGACAGGAGAGCAGAGAAGACGAGAAGAGGAGAGGAGAGGTAGAAAGCAGACAGGACTCTCCAGAACACCCACATCGCCCTGCGGGAAGTCAGTGATAAGGCTGATATAACCCCCTTCCCCTATACACCATTTCCACATCCTCTTTGTTCCACATGCTTGTGATTAAAGGGGGGAGATATCGACTCATCTCATCTTGATTTGCGATGGTATGGATCTCTTCTCTAGTGTGGAAGTGAAGTGCAGCGGGCTGCAGAAGTGGGCACGGAGACAAGCAATGAGAAGAGAAGCTCGGAGCAGCCGAGGTGCCGGACAGGAGGGTGAGGGAGCCATCTTGGTGAGGTCAATGTGACAGGAGGGTGAGGGAGCCATCTTGGTGAGGTCAATGTGACAGGAGGGTGAGGGAGCCATCTTGGTGAGGTCAATGTGACAGGAGGGTGAGGGAGCCATCTTGGTGAGGTCAATGTGACAGGAGGGTGAGGGAGCCATCTCGGTGAGGTCAATGTGACAGGAGGGTGAGGGAGCCATCTCGGTGAGGTCAATGTGACAGGAGGGTGAGGGAGCCATCTCGGTGAGGTCAATGAGAGGAGGGTCGGCATCCATCACCATGATCTCGCCCACACCATTAACCCACATATAGCTGCTGACCACTATTAGCTTGGATACTTATCACCCAATCACACCTTAGGGAAAAACTAGATAGCTAGATAGATAGATAGATAGATAGCTAGATAGATAGATAGATAGATAGATAGATAGATAGATAGATAGATAGATAGATAGATAGATAGCTTTATTTGTCCTGTAGGAAATTTGTTTTCAGTCGGTACATGTTCAGTGAGCACAGTACATATAACACAACATATAACACAACATATAACACACACGTAGGGTAAGGTGAGTTAGGGTCTGGAACTGTACAAGGTCAACAGGGCATTTTGTTCAGGAAGGTTATTGCAGAGGGGACAAAACTTCTACCAAAACGTGCTCTTCTCCATTTGAGTGATCTGTATCTGCGGCCTGATGGCAGTAGTGTGAAGTGTGGGTTGAGTGGGTGATCGGGGTTGTTTGCTATTGTGAGTGCGAGGCGTTTGATGGCTATGTCGTTCATGTCTGACAGATTGGGTGTGGGGGAGTGGATGATTTTGGAGGCAGCATGGGTGATCTTGGTGAGTTTGTTTTTGTTGGATATGGTCAGCATGCAGGCCTAGCAGGCCTAATGGGTGAATAGTGGCTGTTTGTAGTTATAATAATCTCCTATCATTACCAGTGTTGGGCACTAACATAGTTACAGTAAAGGCTTTTGCACACCAAGTCTGTATTTTTCGTCCGAAATTGTCGCCCGTTTAAAAGTAAATACGACCACATGTTGTGTCACTCACGTTTACACACTGACTCGGAAACGTTCGTCCGTCATTAAAGTTTTCGGGACAGGTTAGATTTTCTGCGTTTTCAGTCAAAAGCCTTTTGCGAGCTGTTTGACCCGTCTGTGTCTGTGTTTGGGGGAGAGAGACAGAGGTGCGGCCGAGTCCCGCTCGGCTGGAGTCCAGTCTGAGCGGCTCGCTCCACCTCACTGGCCCCTCTCTGCTCCCTCTCCCCGGGGAGCGGTGCTGCAGCACCCGGCCACAGCGCACCACAGCCAACTTATGATATGTATGATATGATATGATATGGTTACCATTCCCCGACCTGCTGCCTTCTCCAGTCCACATCACCGCTGCTGATCAGCCGCTGCTGCCTGTCACTCATGTTGTAATGTGGATATAGGAGAGGACGAATATTTGTTTCGTATTGCGAACAGAACGACGAACATAATAATAAAACACATCGGACTCAGTGTGCAGGGTTTCTGTGCGTGACGATCCCCCCCCCCCCGTGCGTAAACTCCTTAATACTGTAGCTACTGTAATTGTATTACTTTCACCAGTAACTAGTAATGTAAGCATTACAATTTTCAAAAAAGTAATTATATTACAGTTACTAATCCAAGTAACTTCAAATTACTGCATTACTTTCTCCAGCGCACATAGTGCTAAAGCAAAGTGTGGCGATAGGTCTACTGTGGACTACTGAGACCTCTTTTGTCCTATAGGCAAATAAATAGAAAAGTCTGCAGTTTGGCTGATTGTTGACTCCTCCTGTAAGGTTAATTATTGTTCCAATAAAGTGGATTCCATTCTAAAAGGAGCTGGATAACCAGGTTGTACGTCACTTTTACGGGAGTGGGGGAGCTAGCGAAAGTAATATAGCAATGTAACAAGTAACGTAGCTAATTCTTTTTGAACCAAGTAATAAGTAAAGTAATTGTATTACTTTTTAAAGGAGTAATCAGTAATAAGTAACTACACTTCTTGAGTAACTTGCCCAACACTGATCATTACACACGGACATGTGTTATTGTCTTTTTTTCAGAATAACGCCAGGTGCCAGGTGAGAGGAAGATATCTAAAAGAAAAGTCATTCAGTGAACAGGTGTATTGTGAGGGAGAGGAGAATACCAGCGCCTGGCACCAACCACCCTCGTCTCGCCCACTTGTTCTGGCACATGATGCCGCCTCAGAGAGCCCAGCCCTGTCTTGGCTGACAAGAGGGATGGGGCTGACACCTGTGTGTCTACACTGGCACCTGGCTGCAGAGGGATGGGGCTCACACCTGTGTGTCTACACTGGCACCTGGCTGCAGAGGGATGGGGCTCACACCTGTGTGTCTACACTGGCGCCTGGCTGCAGAGGGATGGCGCTCACACCTGTGTGTCTACACTGGTGCCTGGCTGCAGAGGGATGGGGCTCACACCTGTGTGTCTACACTGGTGCTTGGCTGCAGAGGGATGGGGCTGACACCTGTGTGTCTACACTGGCACCTGGCTGCAGAGGGATGGCGCTCACACCTGTGTGTCTACACTGGCGCCTGGCTGCAGAGGGATGGCGCTCACACATGTGTGTCTACACTGGCGCCTGGCTACAGAGGGATGGGCTCACACCTGTGTGTCTACACTGGCGCCTGGCTGCAGAGGGATGGCGCTCACACCTGTGTGTCTACACTGGCGCCTGGCTGCAGAGGGATGGCGCTCACACCTGTGTGTCTACACTGGCGCCTGGCTACAGAGGGATGGGCTCACACCTGTGTGTCTACACTGGCGTCTGGCTGCAGAGGGATGGGGCTCACACCTGTGTGTCTACACTGGCGTCTGGCTGCAGAGGGATGGGGCTCACACCTGTGTGTCTACACTGGCGTCTGGCTGCAGAGGGATGGGGCTCACACCTGTGTGTCTACACTGGCGCCTGGCTGCAGGGTGGAACAGGTGTCAGGAAACTCCATTCATTTTCAGTTATCACTTGGACAGGCGTGCAAACAGCCGCAGGAATGCATGTAGGAAGAGACACATGAATGCATGTAGGAAGAGACACAGGAATGCATGTAGGAAGAGACACATGAATGCATGTAGGAAGAGACACATGAATGCATGTAGATAGAGACACATGAATGCATGTAGGAAGAGACACATGAATGCATGTAGGAAGAGACACATGAATGCATGTAGGAAGAGACACATGAATGCATGTAGGAAGAGACACAGGAATGCATGTAGGAAGAGACACATGAATGCATGTAGGAAGAGACACATGAATGCATGTAGGAAGAGACACATGAATGCATGTAGGAAGAGACACATGAATGCATGTAGGAAGAGACACAGGAATGCATGTAGGAAGAGACACATGAATGCATGTAGGAAGAGACACAGGAATGCATGTAGGAAGAGACACATGAATGCATGTAGGAAGAGACACAGGAATGCATGTAGGAAGAGACACAGGAATGCATGTAGGTAGAGACACATGAATGCATGTAGGTAGAGACACATGAATGCATGTAGGAAGAGACACATGAATGCATGTAGGAAGAGACACATGAATGCATGTAGGTAGAGACACATGAATGCATGTAGGAAGAGACACATGAATGCATGTAGGAAGAGACACATGAATGCATGTAGGAAGAGACACATGAATGCATGTAGGAAGAGACACATGAATGCATGTAGGAAGAGACACAGGAATGCATGTAGGTAGAGACACATGAATGCATGTAGGTAGAGACACATGAATGCATGTAGGAAGAGACACATGAATGCATGTAGGAAGAGACACAGGAATGCATGTAGGAAGAGACACATGAATGCATGTAGGAAGAGACACATGAATGCATGTAGGAAGAGACACAGGAATGCATGTAGGAAGAGACACAGGAATGCATGTAGGAAGAGATACATGAATGCATGTAGGAAGAGACACAGGAATGCATGTAGGAAGAGACACAGGAATGCATGTAGGAAGAGATACATGAATGCATGTAGGAAGAGACACAGGAATGCATGTAGGAAGAGACACATGAATGCATGTAGGAAGAGACACAGGAATGCATGTAGATAGAGACACAGGAATGCATGTAGGAAGAGACACATGAATGCATGTAGATAGAGACACATGAATGCATGTAGGAAGAGACACAGGAATGCATGTAGGAAGAGACACATGAATGCATGTAGGAAGAGACACATGAATGCATGTAGATAGAGACAAAAGGAATGCATGTAGGTAGAGACACATGAATGCATGTAGGAAGAGACACATGAATGCATGTAGGAAGAGACACAGGAATGCATGTAGGAAGAGACACATGAATGCATGTAGATAGAGACAAAAGGAATGCATGTAGGAAGAGACACATGAATGCATGTAGGAAGAGACACATGAATGCATGTAGGAAGAGACACAGGAATGCATGTAGATAGAGACACAGGAATGCATGTAGGAAGAGACACAGGAATGCATGTAGGAAGAGACACATGAATGCATGTAGATAGAGACAAAAGGAATGCATGTAGATAGAGACACAGGAATGCATGTAGGAAGAGACACAGGAATGCATGTAGGTAGAGACACATGAATGCATGTAGATAGAGACAAAAGGAATGCATGTAGATAGAGACACAGGAATGCATGTAGGAAGAGACACAGGAATGCATGTAGGAAGAGACACATGAATGCATGTAGATAGAGACAAAAGGAATGCATGTAGATAGAGACACAGGAATGCATGTAGGAAGAGACACAGGAATGCATGTAGGTAGAGACACATGAATGCATGTAGGAAGAGACACAGGAATGCATGTAGGAAGAGACACATGAATGCATGTAGGAAGAGACAAAGGAATGCATGTAGGTAGAGACACAGGAATGCATGTAGGTAGAGACACATGAATGCATGTAGGAAGAGACACATGAAAGCATGTAGATAGAGACAAAAGGAATGCATGTAGGTAGAGACACATGAATGCATGTAGGAAGAGACACATGAATGCATGTAGGAAGAGACACAGGAATGCATGTAGGAAGAGACACATGAATGCATGTAGATAGAGACACAGGAATGCATGTAGGAAGAGACACAGGAATGCATGTAGGAAGAGACACAGGAATGCATGTAGGAAGAGACACATGAATGCATGTAGGAAGAGACACATGAATGCATGTAGATAGAGACAAAAGGAATGCATGTAGGTAGAGACACAGGAATGCATGTAGGAAGAGACACAGGAATGCATGTAGGAAGAGACACAGGAATGCATGTAGATAGAGACACAGGAATGCATGTAGGAAGAGACACAGGAATGCATGTAGGAAGAGACACATGAATGCATGTAGGAAGAGACAAAGGAATGCATGTAGGTAGAGACACAGGAATGCATGTAGGAAGAGACACATGAATGCATGTAGGAAGAGACAAAGGAATGCATGTAGGAAGAGACACATGAATGCATGTAGATAGAGACAAAAGGAATGCATGTAGGTAGAGACACATGAATGCATGTAGGAAGAGACACATGAATGCATGTAGGTAGAGACACATGAATGCATGTAGGTAGAGACACATGAATGCATGTAGGTAGAGACACAGGAATGCATGTAGGAAGAGACACATGAATGCATGTAGGAAGAGACAAAGGAATGCATGTAGGAAGAGACACATGAATGCATGTAGGAAGAGACAAAGGAATGCATGTAGGAAGAGACACAGGAATGCATGTAGGAAGAGACACATGAATGCATGTAGGAAGAGACACAGGAATGCATGTAGGTAGAGACACATGAATGCATGTAGGAAGAGACACAGGAATGCATGTAGGAAGAGACAAAGGAATGCATGTAGGTAGAGACACAGGAATGCATGTAGGAAGAGACACATGAATGCATGTAGGAAGAGACACATGAATGCATGTAGGTAGAGACACATGAATGCATGTAGGAAGAGACACATGAATGCATGTAGGAAGAGACACATGAATGCATGTAGGAAGAGACAAAGGAATGCATGTAGGAAGAGACACATGAATGCATGTAGGAAGAGACACATGAATGCATGTAGGTAGAGACACAGGAATGCATGTAGGAAGAGACACATGAATGCATGTAGGAAGAGACACAGGAATGCATGTAGGTAGAGACACAGGAATGCATGTAGGAAGAGACACATGAATGCATGTAGGAAGAGACACATGAATGCATGTAGATAGAGACAAAAGGAATGCATGTAGGTAGAGACACAGGAATGCATGTAGGAAGAGACACATGAATGCATGTAGGAAGAGATACATGAATGCATGTAGATAGAGACAAAAGGAATGCATGTAGGTAGAGACACAGGAATGCATGTAGGAAGAGACACATGAATGCATGTAGGAAGAGACACATGAATGCATGTAGGAAGAGACACAGGAATGCATGTAGGAAGAGACACATGAATGCATGTAGGAAGAGACAAAGGAATGCATGTAGATAGAGACAAAAGGAATGCATGTAGGTAGAGACACAGGAATGCATGTAGGAAGAGACACATGAATGCATGTAGGAAGAGACACATGAATGCATGTAGGTAGAGACACATGAATGCATGTAGGAAGAGACACATGAATGCATGTAGGTAGAGACACATGAATGCATGTAGGAAGAGACACATGAATGCATGTAGGAAGAGACACAGGAATGCATGTAGGTAGAGACACATGAATGCATGTAGGAAGAGACACATGAATGCATGTAGGAAGAGACACATGAATGCATGTAGGAAGAGACACAGGAATGCATGTAGGAAGAGACACATGAATGCATGTAGGAAGAGACAAAGGAATGCATGTAGGAAGAGACACATGAATGCATGTAGGAAGAGACACATGAATGCATGTAGATAGAGACAAAAGGAATGCATGTAGGTAGAGACACATGAATGCATGTAGGTAGAGACACATGAATGCATGTAGGAAGAGACACATGAATGCATGTAGGTAGAGACACATGAATGCATGTAGGTAGAGACACAGGAATGCATGTAGGAAGAGACACAGGAACAAAGTGCAGCTACAGACACGGAGGCGGATACCGACACATGTGCGCGCACACTCTCCTATGCAGGTATAGGCACAAGACTCACACTCACCCACTCACACTGAGAGAAAGGCGGTGAAAGCAAACTGTAGACAGGCTGACATGGGGATCCCGGACAGCCTCCCAACAGTGCAGGGATGCCAGAGGCAGAGAGAGAGAGAGAGAGAGAGAGAGAGAGAAAGGGAGGGAGAGAGAGAGAGAGAGAGAGAGAGAGAGAGAGAGAGAGAGAGAAAGGGAGGGAGAGAGAGAGAGAGAGAGAGAGAGAGAGAGAGAGAGAGCAATGCTGCTGAGAGGACATCATTTCCATTGTTCCCCGGGGAAAGTGGTTTCAACACAAAATGGTAATGACAGTTAAGGCGTTTAGTCACGGAACCACTGAGGAATTGGAGGAAAATAATAATAATACTCATTTTGACACAACCAACATTCTGGGAGGCACTGCTATTGGCTCCAAAATAACTATGGCCATGTTCACATTACAGGCAAATCCCATTTGCTGCTAAAGTCATTAATCATCATTATTTTGAGTGTTCAAGTCGGATCTGTGTGTCCAGACCTTATGTGGTTTGGGACAAGTGACACAAATCAGACTTGGAGCATCCAGACTCATAAAACCAATCTGGATAGAATCATTAATAGGTCATTAAAGTTCACAAATCAGATTTGGCCTCCTAGTCTGAACATGGCCTATGAGGTAGAAGTATACATAGACATTGCAGGATGAGCTTATCTGAAGCCTCTCCTCTATACATAAGGCATATCATACACCGTAGCATCGGGCAATGCATATGTGAAGAAGCTAGTAAGGTACACCTTCACATACGTGCGCGCACAGCCGCACACACACAAACACACACACACACACACACACACACACACACACACACACACACACACTGTACACAGACAGAGGGACATGTCAACATGAGAGGGAGGGATATTCTGCCAGCCTTTAGATCTCTGTGTGAAAGGTTGCATCCACCTTATGAAGCGGCACACCTCCAGGGAAAAGGAAGATGTGTGTGTGTGTGTGGGGGGGGGGGGGGCATAGTGCAAGAGAGAGAGAGAGACAGAGAGAGAGAGAGAGGTCAGACATGAGTGGTAATTGAATCTCATGCAGTTGTTTGGTGTAGAGATCGTATTATGTTGGCAGGGGAAAAATAAACATAACAAAACAAAACAACGCATCAGACCCACTGTTTGAGGCCTGTTGCAAATTTTACTTTGGTCTTAACTGCTTTATTAAATAGCCTAACAGAAGTTGTTTAAAATATTGTGTCTCATCATCAGTTGGAGCCAGGTGTGCTTTTCATCTGCCTGTAACTTTGATGGATTCATAGGCTGCAGGGGAAAAAAGCATAGTTTGGAGTCTTAGCTGCACTTACCTGTGATTACCCTGACATACAGTAGAGGCGCACATGTAAAGTCTGAATTTTGAACGTGAGTACCAATTTTGTGGGGTGTAACGGAAAAGCAATTTAACGAGTAGTGTAACGAATTACTGTTAAAGTAATGATACTTGAAAAGTAACGAGTAATGAGTAATAAAATACATTTTTGAGTAAGGAGCTCAACACTAACAGATACACACACACATGCACACACACACGCACGCGCACGCACGCACACACACACACACACACACACACACACACACACACACACACACACACACACACACACACACACACACACACACACACACCTAGGCCGTCATTAATTTGGCCTGCTTGAGGCCTGAGAGTGTGTCTATCAGCGCTGGGTGGCTGAGATCAAATGAGTGACAATCTCTCCATTCTCTGCGTCCGTCCCCAGGTCTGAATCCACGGCCGTTAACGGTCACATTCTTATCTTTTAATTGGATGGAGGGCTTTCCACAACGTGCTTTTTTAAGGAGACTGTATAATGAGAGGCTGCTTTAATGCCCTCTAATTGACCTACAGTCTCCTCATATCCTTTCATGAAGACAGGTTAGCTGGCTCTGTTCTAATGATCTTACAGCACAACATCACTGTTTCTCCAACACCTACAGATGGGACATTAGGTGGTCATTGCCTGCTACAGTACTGGAGGAGAGGAGAGGAGGGGACAGGCAAAGAGAGCAGAAGAGAGGAGGGCAGAGGAGAGGAGAGGGGAGGGGAGGAGAGGGGAGAGGAGGGCAGAGGAGAGGAGAGGAGGGCAGAGGAGAGGAGAGGGGAGGAGAGGGGAGGGGAGGGGAGAGAAGGGCAGAGGAGAGGAGAGGAGAGGGGAGGGGAGAGGAGGGCAGAGGAGAGGAGAGAAGGGCAGAGGAGAGGAGAGGGTAGGAGAGGGGAGGAGAGGGGAGAGGAGGGGAGAGGAGGGCAGAGGAGAGGAGAGAAGGGCAGAGGAGAGGAGAGGGGAGGAGAGGGGAGAGGAGGGGAGAGGAGGGCAGAGGAGAGGAGAGCAGAGGAGAGGAGGGGAGGGGAGAGGAGGGCAGAGGAGAGGTGAGGAGAGGGGAGGAGAGGGGAGAGGAGGGGAGAGGAGGGCAGAGGAGAGGAGAGCAGAGGAGAGGAGGGGAGGGGAGAGGAGGGCAGAGGAGAGGTGAGGAGAGGGGAGGAGAGGGGAGAGGAGGGGAGAGGAGGGCAGAGGAGAGGAGAGCAGAGGAGAGGAGAGGAGGGGAGAGGAGGGCAGAGGAGAGGTGAGGAGAGGGGAGGGGAGAAGAGAAGAGAAGAGAGGAGAGGAGGGGAGAGGAGAGGAGAGGGGAGAGGAGGGGAGAGGAGGGCAGAGGAGAGGTGAGGAGAGGGGAGGGGAGAAGAGAGGAGAGGGGAGGGGAGAGGAGGGGACATGCGAAAATAGCAGAAGAGAGGAGGGGTAAGGGGAAGAGAGGAGAGCAGAGGAGAGGAGGGGAGAGGGACATCTCTAGGGAGGAAGGAGGCAGGAAGCAAGGGCCCAATTACCACTGGATAGCTGACAAGGGGAACAGGGACTGCAGGGAGATCAGGGCAACAAAGAGCAGAACATCATATGTGTCAAAGTGGCCAGGATGGTAACTTCATTAATGAACACATGAGAGGAAGGCAGGCGGAGAAAGAGAGAGAAACCACTAATGTTAAGTACAGTACAAGGTTTTACAAAACAAGTGCTGGAATTTCCACCCTACCAGTTGTTCAAATTAAACCCAACCACACACTGTGTCTCCATTAGCACCATGCTGCCTTTCTGAATGTGTGACTGCAGGAGGATTTCTCAGACCTTCTTTTTAGAGCAGAGCTGGAGTTCTGTTTCAACACAGCGTCTTTGATCAACATGATGCCACCCATTATCCCTGTGTGGCACACAATCACACGGACCTGCTTGTGTTTCAGGACGGAAACGCAGAGCCCAAAATGGAAGCTCGATTACAGCTTCACAATAGATGTTTTTAACATGCATGCTGAGGTAATAGGCTGCAAATAAAGAGGGCGGGGGAAGAGACAGAGTGAGATTGAGAGAAAGACAGAGAGATAATGACAGAGAGAGAGAGAGAGAGAGAGAGCAGGGAGAAAGTATAGCCTAGATTACTTCTCTCCAGAGACAGAGGATTGGAAGCTAAATGCTGTTCTAACATGGCGGTTTACCACAGGAGGAGAATATACCACAACAAAGCTTTGTTTCTCTATTCACCGCATTAGATGGACTGCAGCACTGAGTGCTGAGCTTACACCAGCAGTGTATCAGAGGGCTTATGAGGGCAGCTCTCAAGAACATTTCTCTCAAGGCATCGTCAAAAACCCCCCCAGGGTCCAATCATATTTGGGAGCTTCCTGGAGAAACATATTTTCGGAAGCAAACGGCTTTGAATCTCAGGGAGATGCCGAGAGGTTGCCGAGATGCTTTTACACACATACGAGCTATCAACGTTGCTGCCTACTCTCGCCATATTATTCCATTTCCAAAATGACAAACCCAATGGTAATTTATCTCTGTGAAGATGGAGAATATAACACAGAAAGATAGCAGGTATATACATTTTGAAAAGGCATTATAAACTTGAGAGAATAAAGAAACGGCCTAAACACAAGAAATATGAGCTATAGAAACAGTAACACAAAAGGATTGGATCCATCATGGTTCAGTAATATCATGCAGGCTTTTGCTACAAAATGTGTGACGACTAAAAATCCCCTCCCACCTGTACACCTGTACACCTGTACACGCCGACGGGTTTTCACTGAAGGCAGGCCAATTCACTAGCCTCTGAAATAAAGGCAAGACAAGCCCTATGCCTTCTCCACATGTGCATTACCAGCCACAGAGAAACACTACTTAATTATTGACCTAAACTTCAAAAGGCTTCAAAACTGAATTATGATGTTAATTTCATTCCTGCTCTGGTGCCAGCCCTGGGCCTAGCTAATGATAATAACCAGCGACTGAGGGGGGGGGGGGGGGTTGTGGGTGGGAGTGTGGCAGGCCAGGCAAGATTAATTGTTGGGGATGTAAATTTCATTCGTCACGTGCAGATTGATGTCAATTTTAATTGAATTAAAACAATGTGAACCATGGCCTGCTTAGAGTCTGGGAGGACAGCTGATGAATAGTGATGAAGTGAGTCAGAGAATACTTGAGAGAGGGGGGTGTGTCAAGGTTAGGGGTGAGGGAGAGAGAGCGAGACAGACATACAGGGAGAGAGAGAGACAGACGTACAGTGAGAGAGAGCGAGATTAGCTAATGATGGTGAATGATAGTTGACCTCCAACTAATGAGCTATCCTTCTCCACCCTACCCTAGTTATACTACGATTTTGTAATTTACACTATCTCAGCTGCTCAGCCATTTTATACACATTCATCTACAGACATCACACTACCGTAATCATCATTCCACAGCTTGAGAGAAAAATGTGTGGAGCAATCGTCAGCCCTCCTGTATGGACAGTAAGTTACACCTCAGAGACAAACGTGGAAACTAGCTTAGTGTTAGTTAGATCTTTGTCCTCCTGTATGGACGGGCAGACAGTAACTTACACCCCAAGCTCATTCATTCCCATTCTAGTCCAAAGAGTATAGAAAACAACTCCAGACACTTGTAATTGGGTCAGTAAGGCTAACGAAACCCCAACGAAGCCCCATGATCGCCACCTATGGGGTAAGGACCAAAAAGTACAACCACAGTGTTTGTGTTGGCTCCTCATGGTTGTGTGTGTGTGTGTGGGGGGGGAGATAGACAGAGTCAACTGCCGGTGTAACACTTATCTCAGGTGTGACTTTGACTCTCTTCCCCCAGGACGCATGGCTCGACACTGTAGACAGTACAGGTGCAATGTATTCAGTCTAGACTCAAGCATATAGGCTGAGAGATGGAGAAGGTTTCAGCATACAGTATAGGCTGAGAGATGGAGAAGGTTTCAGTATATAGGCTGAGAGATGGAGAAGGTTTCAGCATATAGGCTGAGAGATGGAGAAGGTTTCAGCATATAGGGCTGAGAGATGGAGAAGGTTTCAGCGTATAGGGCTGAGAGATGGAGAAGGTTTCAGCATATACTGTAGGCTGAGAGATGGAGAAGGTTTCAGCGTATAGGCTGAGAGATGGAGAAGGTTTCAGCGTATAGGGCTGAGAGATGGAGAAGGTTTCAGCATATAGGCTGAGAGATGGAGAAGGTTTCAGCATAAAGGCTGAGAGATGGAGAAGGTTTCAGCATATAGGCTGAGAGATGGAGAAGGTTTCACCGTATAGGGCTGAGAGATGGAGAAGGTTTCAGCATATAGGCTGAGAGATGGAGAAGGTTTCAGCATATACTGTAGGCTGAGAGATGGAGCAGGTTTCAGCATATAGGCTGAGAGATGGAGCAGGTTTCAGCATATAGGCTGAGAGATGGAGAGCGTTTCAGCATATAGGCTGAGAGATGGAGAACGTTTCAGTCGAGAGCATACCAATCTCACCCCACACCTCTTATCTGGCTCCACTCATTTCTCTTCTGGAGTGGCGGCTCTCTGGGATAATATCAGCGCTAATCGCTGCCTCTCCATCCTTCTATCCATCTTCAGGCCCGATAGAGTAGAACAGACGGAGGGGGTGTGGATGCCTCACCCCTCTTTCTTTGTCTCTCCGATGATGGCTCCTGCCTCCTCTCCACTCCTGCCTCCTCTCCCCTGCTCTCCTCTCCCCCCGGCCTCCTGTCCCCTGCTCTGCTCTCCTCTCCTGCCTCCTCTGCTCTGCTATCCTCTCCTCTGCTCTCCTCTCCTGTCCTGCCTCATCTGCTCTGCTCATGCTCTCCTCTCCTCTCCTCTCCTCTCCTCTCCTCTCCTCTCCTCTCCTCTCCTCTCCTCTCCTCTCCTCTCCTCTCCTCTCCTCTCCTGTCCTGCCTCCTCTGCTCTGCTCTCCTGTCCTGCCTCATCTGCTCTGCTCTGCTTTCCTCTCCTGCCTCCTCTCCTACCTCTTCTCCTCTCCCCTGCTCTCCTCTCCTCTCCTGCCTCCTCTCCTCTACTCTGATGCCTCCTCTCCCCTGCTCTCCTCTCCTCTCTTCTCCTGCGGCCTCCGCCGTGGGTGGGATTCGGCTGGGCTTGCCAGGTAAACATGCGCTCACACATGCACACACAGGCAGTAACATTTTATAAGGCTGTGAATTGTGTGCATGTACTGAAGGTGACCCTACAGCAGAAGATCTGTAAGGAACCTTTTACTGCGATGAGGCAACGTCCTGGATCACCTCCCCACTACACACCTCACCTCCTCGTCACACACACACACACACACACATACACACACACACACACACACACACACACACACACACACACACACACACTGTAGTGTTGTCCTATCAAATGGGAGATCTCGCCCAGGGAGAGAAGGGCAATCAGGTTACTGTGCAGCCATGATGGATGAATCTTAAATGTAATAGGGCCCAGCGCTGCAGACGTGTGAGAAGCAGCCTGCATGCATACAGATACAGCGTACAGGTAGTAAAGTGACTAAGTGTGAGAAGCAGCCTGCATGCATACAGATACAGCGTACAGGTAGTAAAGTGACTAAGTGTGAGAAGCAGCCTGCATGCATACAGATACAGCGTACAGGTAGTAAAGTGACTAAGTGTGAAAAGCAGCCTGCATGCATACAGATACAGCGTACAGGTAGTAAAGTGACTAAGTGTGAGAAGCAGCCTGCATGCATACAGATACAGCGTACAGGTAGTAAAGTGACTAAGTGTGAGAAGCAGCCTGCATGCATACAGATACAGCATACAGGTAGTAAAGTGACTAAGTGTGAGAAGCAGCCTGCATGCATACAGATACAGCGTACAGGTAGTAAAGTGACTAAGTGTGAGAAGCAGCCTGCATGCATACAGATACAGCGTACAGGTAGTAAAGTGACTAAATGTGAAAAGCAGCCTGCATGCATACAGATACAGCGTACAGGTAGTAAAGTGACTAAGTGTGAAAAGCAGCCTGCATGCATACAGATACAGCGTACAGGTAGTAAAGTGACTAAGTGTGAGAAGCAGCCTGCATGCATAGATACAGCGTACAGGTAGTCAAGTGACTAAGTGTGAAAAGCAGCCTGCATGCATACAGATACAGCGTACAGGTAGTAAAGTGACTAAGCGAGTCCCCTCCATCCCCAGAGAAACCCTTTATTTTAAAGCCCCACTTGGGGGCAAAAACAAAGCCCATGTGATAATTAGCACACCTCCATTTCTACAGTGCGTCAAAGTACATAAAGCTAGTCTGGCAGACATCTCCCCCTCTCGCAAGGCGTTACTCCGCAAGACGTACCCACTGTACCGTAGATGATCCCCCTCGCATCGCCTCGACTTCCTCTTCCCTCCTCCAATTCACCGCTGTGCCAAATGCACATTTTACATTGGCCATATAACCTCAATCACCACCACGCTTGCAGGCTACTGTACGCCAAGCACGCAGGCAGACATTGCTAGAGCGAGGGGATGCAGACGGAGGTATAATGGGAGCGATAGATAGAAACCCACGCCTCAGGCATCCATCAAAACCAAACGACTCCATTACAGTAAGTCAGACAGAGGCGAACGGTAATGTGCGCTGTGATAAACACTGGGATAATAGTGTGTTTAGAGGCCTGGACACACTGTTTGTGCTGGGAACCACTGGCGAGGAATACAGATAAGATACCGGAGCAGCTCCCTCTCCATCTCTCTCTCTCCCCCGCTAGCTGTTATCAGCCGTGTTGGCTCCCTCCTTCTCTCTCTCCTTCTCCAGGCTCTCGGAGTCTCATATTTTCCTCCCTGCAGAAGGCGGAGGAGGCAGCTGCATACATCAGCTGAACGGGGCTTTTATCTGCTGTTATAGTATTGTAGCATTACCATCACAGCGCCAGAATGGGGCCTGGGAGAACCATAAGAATTGAATAGAAATGATTCAGACGCAGCATTAAAAAAACAGGGATATCACACCAGACACGTACGTACAGGTACTGGATTCATACATAACCTCAAGTAGGCAAACACGCATAGCCGGCACACGCCAGGCACACGCCAGGTACACGCCAGGCACACGCCAGGCGAGAGCCCTGTTACTGCACATGCATGTATCCATTAATCATAGTCGGGTGGTGCTGGTTGCGGTTGAGGTGTTGTTCCCCGTGTCTCTGACAGCAGAAAGGGAGAAACATGAGAGTGGACTAACCTGCCCGCCGTACTCCCTATTCCTCAGAGGAGCAGGGAAATAGCCTACCTGCTCTTGCTATGAATCAATTATAAGGGTACACAAGAAGGCACTCTCTTTACAGATGGGAGGTTGAGGTTGAGGTCTAACGGAGGGGAAGGAGAGAACAGCTGGCTGGGAGGCAGATAAGAACATTTAAATGCAACCTGACACAAACGAGAGAGAGCATAACGCCGAGACACGGGGTCGCTGTTTCTTTTACATTTCTATTAACCTGAGGGGTGTCGGCGCTTGATGAAGGGCTCCCCGGATCAGCTTGATCTGGGCGAGCCTGCGGTTCTGCCCATAGTTAACCTCTATTACAACACTGACCTCAAGTCAGATACAACCTCCTACTGATGGAGTCTGTTACACGCTGCAGCGGGGGGTCGGCGGAGATGATGAACACAGTCACACACGCAGGCGTGTACAGCACGCAGGCGTGTACAGCACGCAGGCGCACACAGGTGCACGCACGCGCACGCGCACACTATAGCAAAAAAAAGGGTCAAAGCAAAGGGCAGTCTGTATTGCGCTGTATTTAAGACCAGTTAAACTTAATGGCCTCCTTCATCCCCTCGGCCTATCAAATAAACTACAACATTAGCCCTCGGATCTGAGACGTAGTTTGGCCTTTTATGCTTGCCGTCCAGGCAGTGTGGGCTGTAACAGGATGTGATAAAGTGGAGATAATCTCACGCCCACTTGAGGGGATGATGGTGTAGGTTTATGAAGGGAAATGAGCCTATGGTCAGGATGAGCTAATCTAATTCTAGCAGGATACTATGGCTTTAATAGAGCAGCTTTACAATAAGGCAACATGCGGTGGTTCTGTGGAGTAAGGCTTATTTTAATAGAGGAAGCACCAGAGTTGATGACGCAGAACTGGTGCACAAGATCACCTCTTGTGACCCCTATAACAAATACTTTCTCTTCTCTCTTTACACAGCTGCTGGCCGCTTTCTGCGGGTGGCCAGTTTTCCAATGAATCTGGGACACTGGGTCAGTCACGCTCAGACAGTGGAGAGAGGGGACAGAGAACACAATTGTTTTCTTCATTTGGGAAATGCGCTTCATGTAGAATATTTCATGCCTGGCAACAACAACAGACGCCATGGTGGGATCCCCGCATCGCCAACCTGCCGCACTGAAGCTGCTAGATCATCGCTACCTGTGTCAGAGAAAATGTCTTCCTCCCCTGTGACGAGTCATTGACATTCCATTAACAGAAACATGGGCAGAGGAAACGCCGGCAGTCGTGAATGTGTTTATGTGCGGCGATGTGTTGTGTACGTGCACACGTATGGGTGTATTGTGTGTGTGCATGCATATGTGACGTCAAAAGACGGCAAGAAGTTATGGGTGGCCAGTGATGGAGGTGGCCATGTTGTTTCCATCTTTGTGTGAGCCCAGCATGTCGCCTGTCAACAATGAGAGGTACAGTACAGCTGAGCAGTAGGGGCCTCGGAATAATAGTCAATATACACAACTGGGACCTGGGAGCTTTATCACTCATTAGAACACGGCTCTCTTGAATACTCGATTCTGATTGGTCAATCAACAAGATTCACCGGTAATTATTTCTCGACAACCGACCGCTGCTCTGCCACACCTGGATTAATCAGTTGATAAGAGCATTTTGTCTGCAGACACTACTAATTAGGCCAATCAGTTGCAGCTGTGGTGTCTTGTGTGCCAATTACGAATGAAACCGCTTTGTCGTTGAAAACGCTATTAAAAAATCTATTTGAATAATTATTTTTGTCAGATTACTGAAATAATTTAGTTGTAGGCCGTGTTCTAAGCGGGATAATGTATAGTGAGCCGGTGATTACTGGAAATAATGACCTTCAGGTGAATGATTAAGCCCTCCGCGCACCTGTCGGTCATTATTTTGCCAGTAATCACCGGCTCACAATACATTATCCCTTACCTAAAGAACGAAAGAGTGAGACAACAGAAGAAGAAGAAGAAGGTGCAGCCCAGTCTTGAATCTGGGCAGTTGAATCTTAGTGTTTGTGAACCAAAAACATGTTGCATTATCAACATTTCTACAGTGTGTAACGTTAGACAGTCTGCTATAGAAAAAGCACAGTGGAAAGTAAGGGTGTTGAGGTTGGGGAGGGCGTAAACATTTGCCTTAGACACCGGAGGCCCCAATTCGATTTTCAACGATTCCAAAGCCTACATTTCAACCGTAAGTCACATTTAATGTTTTTATTATTTAACCCTAACGTAACCACTTTTTAATTAATTTATTTGCGTAACATTTTCAAATTAATGACGGAAACGCAGCAATGATTTTAAATTAACCGATGTTTTTCAATTAACATTGGAAACACGTTTTCACATTTCTGTTGTTTTGTGTGGTTAAAGGACTTGTTGAACTGATGATATGCATTTTTGATTCACAAACATTGAGATTCAACATTTTATTCTGGCTAAAATGACTATTTCTATTCTTATTATTCTCCTTCTGTGTACCCCTGGCCAGTGGCGCCGGAACGAAAGATTTACGTTTTTTGAACGTCTGGATGATTTTTAGCCATATTTAGAGGAATATCTAATTTTAAATTAACATTAGGATTATACTGTAGTGATGTCATTATTCAGTATTTTCTCCTTTTCTCACTCACTTGGTGACCTGCTCTCCCTTTAGGTCATTTTACAATTACACTACAACAGACAGCAACACAGGCAGAAACACTGAACTTATTATTATTATTATTATTATTATTATCACTTCGAAACACAGTGCAAAACTTGTCATCTCAACACAAAAATAAAATAACAATAACCGTATACGATTATAGCAGCCAATGACAGTGAGTGCAGTACAGAGTCCGGGTCTGTCTGTCTCTCAGGTGTAATAATCCCACAATGATCATGGCTTTAACAAGCATCACAGGCTGTGTAAACAGTGTAAAGTGGGCTCTAAGCGTCAGGGGCAGTTGCCCCCTCAGGTTAAAAAAAAAAAAAAAAAAAAATTAGGGGGACCAAATTTTAAGGGGGACAAAATGTCCCCATGTCCCCCTTGTTCCGGCGCCAGTGCCCCTGGCCTTCTCACAGCTGCTCCAGACTTTAGACCAAATCCCACCTGCATATTAGGTCCCTATTGCTCAGCCGGGTTTATTTGGCGTTCATGTTGACAAGGAACATGTTGGGCTCGTACAGAATCATCACGGCAGTTGGAATGACACCAATCCCTACAAATGTCTCTAGCTTTCATTTTGCACCTCTCCCTCTCTATCTCTCTTTCTCTCTTTCCACACTCTCTCCTTCCCTCTCTCTATCTCTCTTTCCCTCTTTCCACACTCTCTCCTTCCTTCTCCGTACAGTGTGTCATTAGTGTGTAGACTGTGTATATTTATAACCCCATCAAGTTTTTATGGCCTCTGCCATTACAGAACATGGAGGTCATGCTGACGGGGCTAGCAAACACGCGAGGATACTGCCAACGTACGGCACAGAGGCACCTAGGGACTCATACCCAAAGTGCACACACTAAATAAACAACATGTGTTTAACCAATTCCAATGTGAAATGTAATAGGTCAGCCAAAAATGACAAATAGCAAAGTGAAAGGATGACACAAGCAAACATACTTACTGAAATACAAATATGCTACTTTTCCAGTGTTTGTTTAACGGTGGAGCAAGGTAAAATGGGTTATGGGCCTATTGCTGGTGGGTCCACATGGTATAAAGTAGTGTTTTTAATGAGCCCAGGTCCCAGGGAACTTTTTATTTGGGTCCCTTACAGGACACAGTGGAATAACACACAGAACAAAGTGAACGCACATACAGCACTCACTATGATGGGAACGCTGATCAAGTGAAATCTAGTGTACCTACCTCCTATCAGCCCCACACTCATTGAGCTCCGCTGGGGATAAAACGCTGGCCATCAATCATCGGAGCAGCCAATCCGGAAGCCATGCTTCCAGGATCACACCCTAGACTTATCCAATAGCAGGCCATGCTGAGGTTGAGGGAGATATCTGGCTGTATGATCTTGGCTAGATAGGAAGCAAGTCTGTGTACTACCTCACACACAGCACTATCTACCTCACATCACATAAGAGCAATGACCAGCCACACAAATAAACACCACACTAGATACTAATCAAATGCAAACAAACGCTCTTTCTCTCCCCACTAACATTGCACACACACACATATCCATGCACGCATGCACGTTTGCATGCGCGCACATACACACACACACACACACACACACACACACACACACACACACACACACACACACACACACACACACACACACACACAATTCAATGTGACTGAGTTGTTGAATCCCCTAATAAAGCTGTACTGTATTATCCTACAGTATATCGTTAAATGGCAAGGGCCTCATGTTGGTCAAAATTGTTTTCAATTTTTTTTTGTATCCACATAATATAGAGGAAGCAACAGCAGACAGTATACCCCAACAACACAATACAACACAACCCATCATAACACAACGCATCATAACACAACGCATCGTAACACAATGCAACACAACCATTGACGGGTATATATCTGGACGGACTGAGCGTGACGTCACGTCACCCATTGGTTTTTGATACCACAAATGAAGCCTTGAATCTCCTGCAGTGCTTCCTGCTAATGTTTGATTGGATGAATGGATTTTCCTGGAGCATTGTGGGAAATCCTGGTACATGCAGATGCAGTCTTGCTATCAATGGGTGCAGCCCAGCCTACCATCCGCCTGGCTTGTGTTCTTTTAATACATCCATGGTGTGAGCCTCCAGCCTGTTAGCTGCTGCTAAGCCTCCACAAAGTAAATCCGATTTCGACATATGCGTTATTTTGATAAACTGACCTCATAACGGGGATCTATACAGTTACGTATGTCTACTAACATTATTAAAACATAAAGATCACGCTGTTTCTGATGGTTTGCTAAATTACTACTTGCTAATCTGCTAGCGAGCTATGTGGCGAGCTTCTTCTTCTGCTTCTTCTAATAGCTTTCCGGCAGACTAAATGCCTTGCGGCACATTGCTGCCTCTCACTGGTCGGAAGTATTATTGTTCTTATTTATCCAATGTTTTATCGTCTATTAACTCATTGAGTGCCAAGGACGTCGATCGACGTCAAAGTAAATAGTGACGTAGAGTGCCAAGGACGTCGATCGACGTCAAATGCGTTTTTTGACGGTGGGACGTGGATCAAAGCCTCCTGCATCTCCTGTACAAATATTGTAGCTATTGAAGGTGTATAACCTATTTTACAGACTCATTAGGTGGCGACAGTGCTCTCCAGATTAGAGAAAGGTCCGGAAAACAGCAGGAAAAAGCCCCGTGATGAAAAAGAAACCGCTCATGCTGCAGCCAGAGCCATATACAGTAGATGGCTCTGGCTGGAGCTGACTTTGGCTGCGAACAGCAGTCAATCCGCGCCCACAACTGAGCCCCTCTGCTGTATAGTTTCTCCACACGATTAGCCACCAGAAAGGCAGCACCCGACGCCGAAGGGCCAAACCTTTCCCTGCAGTCCGGTTTGGCATTTCCGTGTCGCGCTGGGAGCCGCCGCACAAAAACGGAGCGCTCCGAAAATAGACTGGCTGTGTGTTAGTGTGGGGAGGAGTTTGCAGCTGAGGGGGGGAGAGGGGGGTGGGGCACGCAGGGCATCACACAACTACACCACGTCACTACATCAGAAAATATTAGCTTCAGACTCAGTGAATGTGCTTGAAATGCTGCATTTCACAAAAGGCGGAATATCTCAGCTTCTAATTTGAAACGTGTCTTTTTGCTCAAAACAGCCTATCTTCTCCGGGTCATAACTAAAGAACGGAAAATGGTATCAATAAACTTTTTTTTGCAGATGATAGAAGAGAGTCTCATCGTTCTTTGTGCGTGTTCGGTATTTACATAGTAATATCACACAATATTCTGTGGGCCTCGAGAAATCACTGAAAACGCTCTGAAACTCTGGCACTGGGAGCGTCCGTTCTCCAAAAGTGGCTGGCACTCAATGAGTTAAACTCGAAATGGGACCATAATTCAGAAAACAGGGGAGATGAGAGCATAAAAAAGAATTGAAATAGTTGATTCAGACCATACACTCATTTGCAATGAGTGTATGTGTCTTAAGACATAGACCGAGAGACAAGTCGGGTCATTTTCCCATTCACTTCATGTTACCGATTTTGTTTCGTCAGTACCCACATCGCCCCCCACTGGCCATTCGAAAGAATACAATTTCCTCATTAGCTTCAAACAGAGGGGGGCTGAATTGCCCACTGAACACAACGCATCATAACACCCAACACAACCAGGGAAGTAGTGGAGAGTAAATCCACCTATCAGTTTAGCTGCAGAGATGGGGACTTGGACTTGCGACTTGGACTTGAGTGACGTCGCACTTAAGTTGCACACACAGTGACTTGAGACTTGACTTGAGACACATCCTCAAAAGACTTGAGACTTTATAATAATGTCGAATAACGACAGCAGTGATTGTCAACTAATCAATGCTGATACTGTATCCTAATAAAGAGTGAATTCCTTACTATGCAGTGTTCTAACCTAAGCAGCCCGGATGGCATGCAGCAGAGGATAGAACGCTCATCAATAACTTGGACTTGAGACTTGACTTGGACTTGCCCCTCAAAGACTTGAGATTTGACTTGGACTCTACAGTAGCTCAAAGACTTGAGACTTGGACTTGCAAAAAATTACTTGTGAGCATTTCCGTTTAGTTGATTTTTTATTTGCACCCTAGAGTTTCCACATTAGTAGGCTAGCATTAATCTTTATGATATAAAGC
>NC_139627.1:36939451-36954451 GCF_964638095.1 Poromitra crassiceps | reverse complement strand
TGGACACCTTCCTACAGTAGGTGGGGTTCCTGTGGACAAAAAGCCACTGTCAGAGACATGGACACCTTCATGCAGTAGGTGGGGTTCCTGTGGACAAAAAGCCACCGTCAGAGACATGGACACCTTCCTACAGTAGGTGGGGCTCCTGTGGACAAAAAGCCACTGTCAGAGACATGGACACCTTCATGCAGTAGGTGGGGTTCCTGTGGACAAGCCACTGTCAGAGACATGGACACCTTCATACAGTAGGTGGAGTTCCTGTGGACAAAAAGCCACTCTCAGAGACATGGACACCTTCATACAGTAGGTGGAGTTCCTGTGGACAAAAAGCCACTCTCAGAGACATGGACACCTTCATACAGTAGGTGGGGTTCCTGTGGACAAAAAGCCACCGTCAGAGACATGGACACCTTCCTACAGTAGGTGGGGTTCCTGTGGACAAAAAGCCACTGTCAGAGACATGGACACCTTCATGCAGTAGGTGGGGTTCCTGTGGACAAAAAGCCACTGTCAGAGACATGGACACCTTCATACAGTAGGTGGAGTTCCTGTGGACAAAAAGCCACCGTCAGAGACATGGACACCTTCATACAGTAGGTGGGGTTCCTGTGGACAAGCCACTGTCAGAGACATGGACACCTTCATACAGTAGGTGGAGTTCCTGTGGACAAAAAGCCACTCTCAGAGACATGGACACCTTCATACAGTAGGTGGAGTTCCTGTGGACAAAAAGCCACTCTCAGAGACATGGACACCTTCATACAGTAGGTGGAGTTCCTGTGGACAAGCCACTGTCAGAGACATGGACACCTTCATACAGTAGGTGGGGTTCCTGTGGACAAAAAGCCACTGTCAGAGACATGGACACCTTCATGCAGTAGGTGGGGTTCCTGTGGACAAAAAGCCACCGTCAGAGACATGGACACCTTCCTACAGTAGGAGGGGTTCCTGTGGACAAAAAGCCACTGTCAGAGACATGGACACCTTCATGCAGTAGGTGGGGTTCCTGTGGACAAAAAGCCACCGTCAGAGACATGGACACCTTCCTACAGTAGGTGGGGTTCCTGTGGACAAAAAGCCACTGTCAGAGACATGGACACCTTCCTACAGTAGGTGGGGTTCCTGTGGACAAAAAGCCACTGTCAGAGACATGGACACCTTCCTACAGTAGGTGGGGTTCCTGTGGACAAAAAGCCACCGTCAGAGACATGGACACCTTCCTACAGTAGGTGGGGTTCCTGTGGACAAAAAGCCACTGTCAGAGACATGGACACCTTCATACAGTAGGTGGAGTTCCTGTGGACAAAAAATAATCAACACAAAGAGAGAAATGTGTTAATTAAGAGTGCACCTCCCACCTAGGCCACAGACTCTTTGTGGCACTCCCCCTTCGCAGGAGACTGAGATCTGACAGAAATAAAACCTCTCGTCTCAGGGACAGCTTCTTCCCAACTGCCATCCGCCTCTTCAATGAGGCCCGAAAGCCCACTCTTGTTCTTGTTTAATTGTTGTTATTGAGTCTATTTCTGCAATAACTGCACTTACGCTACTAACGTTAACGTTAACAGACTGCTCGTTGCTTCGGAAGCCGCCATACTGTTTTACCAGCGGCATCCCTGATTGGCCAGTTACGTTGTCAACTACGAGGCAGGTCCCTGATTGGCCCATGCACTTTGCAATTTCTGGAAATCGCTGGGGCCGGGCTGGAGGGCAGAACGAAACAGAATGTGAGGTTATGTGATCAGGATGGTTTACCAGATTTTAAAAAGCACTTTCTTAATCTGCATGTCTCTCTCTCTCTATCCAGCTTGCCTCTATTCACACTACAAACAAACCCACGTTCATACCACACAGATGATCACTGAGATGACACACACACACACACACACACACACACAAGAATTTTGTGTTTGCTCTCTTTAATTCCTTTGTATATGTTCTACCCTGTGCTTCAGTAGCCCTCTCGCTGTGTGTTTGTGGGGTTAGCACGCAGTAACGACGTGTTCAGCAGCTTTACTGAGTCAATGACTCAGGCTCACCACCACTATTGGATTTATGGAGGAGTCGGCCGGGCCTGCGCATGCTAATCAGAGAGGAGACTAAACACAGAGAGAGAGAGAGCCTAGCAAGAGGAGGGAGAGAGAGCCGCTTAGTCATCACAATGATGCAACCACCACCCCACCCACCCACTCACTCCAACATCCTCCACCCCACCCACCCACTCACTCTCCAACAACCTCCACCCCACCCACCCACCCACCCTCCAACATCCTCCACCCCACCCACCCACCCACCCACTCACTCTCCAACATCCTCCACCCCACCCACCCACCCACCCACCCACCCACTCACTCTCCAACAACCTCCACCCCACCCACCCACCCACCCACCCACTCACTCTCCTACAAACTCCACCCTACCCACCCACCCACTCACTCTCCAACAACCTCCACCTCACCCACCCACCCACCCACTCTCCAACAACCTCCACCCCACCCACCCACCCACCCACTCACTCTCCTACAAACTCCACCCTACCCACCCACCCATTCAGTCTCCAACAACCTCCACCACACCCACCCACCCACTCACTCTCCAACAACCTCCACCCCACCCACCCACTCACTCTCCTACAAACTCCACCCTACCCACCCACTCACTCACTCTCCAACAACCTCCACCCCACCCACCCACCCACCCACTCACCCTCCAACAACCTCCACCCCACCCACCCACTCACTCTCCTACAAACTCCACCCTACCCACCCACCCATTCAGTCTCTAACAACCTCCACCCGACCCAAACTCAGTCTCCAACAACCTCCACCCCACCCACCCACTCACTCACTCTCCAACAACCTCCACCTCACCCACCCACCCACTCACTCTCCAACAACCTCCACCTCACCCACCCACCCACCCACTCAGTCTCCAACAACCAACCCACTCACTCTCCAACAACCTCCACCCCACCCACCCACTCACTCTCCAACAACCTCCACCTCACCCACCCACCCACTCACTCTCCAACAACCTCCACCCCACCCACCCACTCACTCTCCAACAACCTCCACCTCACCCACCCACCCACTCACTCTCCAACAACCTCCACCCCACCCACCCACTCACTCTCCTACAAACTCCACCCCACCCACCCACCCACTCACTCTCCTACAAACTCCACCCCACCCACCCACCCACCCACTCACTCTCCAACAACCTCCACCTCACCCACCCACCCACTCACTCTCCAACAACCTCCACCCCGTGCACACTGGCTGGCCAGAGGTGAAGGATGCCACTCTGTGTGCTGCCATTATCATTGACTGTGGCTATTACTGTAACATCATCATCATCATCAAAGCCTTCATCATCTCCATTCCCATCACAGGTGCCATCAACATGATGCAATTCCAACCGTGACCTGAGGGGGCTGAGGGGTGGCCTATGTGTGTGGGTGCGTGGGTGGGTGGTTGGGAGAGGGGGGTGGCGTTTTCCCCTGCACCACCCTCATTTGTCTCTATATGTGTCTCTGGCCCTGGACTGGCTAGTGGTAGCCTGTGTGTACAGTACAGTCATACAGGCTTTCATTTCATTACATTACATTTACTGCCGGCCAGATGCTCCCATTCACAGTAAATGACAGGCTTTCATATGATCTACTCAGGTTATAGGAGCAATAAGGGAGTCACCTCTGTCGCATAAACACCTCTGACCCCCTGGGGCCATAAAACACACGCACGCATGAACACACGCATGTGTGTGCGGAAACACGCACCTGTGCACACACACACACACACACACACACACACACACACACACACACACACACACACACACACACACACACACTCTCTCACATACACACACACAAACACACACACACACACACATACTGTACTCACATACACTCACACACTCACATACACACACGCACGCACACACACACACACACACACACACACACACACACACACACACACACACACACACACACACACACACACACACACACTCATAGACAACCGGGGCTACTTGCAGGTGTGGGAGACTGGTCAGGCACAGTTGTGAGAAGAGTGAAAGGGAGAATAATGAGTGGGAATGAGAAGGGGAAAAACAGATTCTAACTGGAGGCGGTTAAAGGGTTAAAAGGGCGGAAAGGTGAAAACGGTGGAAAATGCTGTAGGAGGCAAAAGTATGGTAGATACAAGTTACCGCAACAGAGGGCCACGTCCTCTTGCTGCTGAAGTGTAACATTATCGACTCATTGCTACCTCAATGCTAAGAGTGGGAAGATACTTGTAGGCTTATAGAGTGTCCAAATAAAGAACAAATACAAGCACACAAGCCCGCACTAGCAAATATGTGCGCATGCAGGCGAAGGCAAATAGATATACATATAGAGAAATACATATAGCTTATAGACACAGTCAGCTCTCCCTGGAATAAATGGTGACAAGATGGGGAGATGATCATTAATAACCTCTCACAGTCAGACACCTGCGCCTTTGAAGTCCCTAGGGAGCCAATAGGAAAGCACGGGGCCTCTCTACCTGTTAAATATTCACAGCGGGGACCCTGTGGCATTCTGGGAAGGTGTCAGTGGCCCTTGATTGATGGACAGTTGGGGGTCGCCGCAGCGTCCCGCGGTGTCTTTCACGTCTGTCACATTCTGTTTGAGCGGAGCTGCTTTGGGACATTAGTCTGCGGCTCACGTCAGCTGTGATTCTCCACACATTACCATCCCGCACGCTGGATAATGTAATCACGGGAAGGAAACGCACGTGGTTCAGCCACTCCAGAACACTTATTATGAGTTATTATTATGTGAATTCACTCATCAGGTGAAAAACGCACATGTGTGTGTGTGTGTGTGTGTGTGTGTGAGAGAGAGAGAGAGAGAGGGGGAGACCCTACGCAAGATGACATGGAGAGGAAAGAGAGACAGAGGAGTGTGCAAAGGAGGGAGAGAGAAACATACATGTACTGTAGAGAGGATGAGAGAGAGCAGAGAGAGAGAGAGCACACACAGAGAGATTGCTATGTAAATGAAGTCACCTTCACACAAGAACTGGCGATTAGACTTAAATTTCCAGACAGAGAAGGACAAAGATAACTGCCCCCCCCCCCCCCCCCCCCCCCCCACACACACACACACACACACACACACACACAAACACAAACAGAGATTCTGTGTGCCTCGTATCTTCTTCTGGAAAACATCTGGATGGTTTCAATGCAAAGCTGAATTTAACCCAGAGGGATTTACCTACAGTACCTTTATAGCTACAGTACACAACATGGCCAGAGCGCAGCAACACAACAGTATGCTGCTATCTACAGTATATGTTCTGGCTGAATACTCTTTTCTGATGGCCAGCATCCATGCACACCGCCCCCCTAACATACAGTACATGTTTTTGCACACCGTCCCCCCTAACATACAGTACATGTTTTTGCACACCGTCCCCCCTAACATACAGTACATGTTTTTGCACACCGCCCCCCTAACATACAGTACATGTTTTTGCACACCGCCCCCCCTAACATACAGTACATGTTTTTGCACACCGCCCCCCTAACATACAGTACATGTTTTTGCACACCGCCCCCCTAACATACAGTACATGTTTTTGCACACCGCCCCCCTAACATACAGTACATGTTTTTGCACACCGCCCCCCTAACATACAGTACATGTTTTTGCACACCGCCCCCCTAACATACAGTACATGTTTTTGCACACCGCCCCCCTAACATACAGTACATGTTTTTGCACACCGCCCCCCTAACATACAGTACATGTTTTTGACGGTGGGAGGAAACCGGAGCACGCGGCAGAAACCCACACGAACACGGGGATAACATGCAAACTCCACACAGAAAAGGGATGGACCGGGGTCGAACCCGGAGCCTTTTTTGCTGTGAGGCAGCAGTGCTAACCACTGAACTACCGTGCGGCACATGTACTGTAGTTCGGCTCAAGTTTAATTACTGTTCTAAATTCATCTGCTACCACGTTATACCTGCTGTACAGTAGCTCTGTCGAGTCAGCCAGCCAACTAGAGATTGTGATTTCCCAAACCAAATAAATACAAAACATACATGTATAAACACAAAACTGCCTCGCTAGCATAATTTGCTAAGATATCTGCTTAAAATATTTTTTTCCCATGACAGATTTAGCTACTACTGCCGCGAAATTCACATTCATATTTACTATAGCATCGTGTCACCTACATGTACAAGAACTAGAATCCTTCATCATGACAATGGTAAGCTCTTGCTTCATGAGCTTTCGATGATTTTGAGTGCAGAACTTTCACCAAACATTTGTGAAAGCTTTTATTTTATATTGTTGGCAAATGACCATAAGCGGGATAATCAACGAGTAGGGCTATGTGAAATGTTTTAATGCATTTTGCATCGGGCGGTTCTTCGCCTCCACGTCGCGCATAAAAAAAAAAAGATGCACACCTACTTGTTGATTATCTCTTACATATGTATATAGTGTCAATGAAATGTGCAGCAGAAGTCTGCTAATCCAAACAGCATTGGGAGTGCAGGTCGTTAGGAGCCACTGAAATATTCTTAGGACTCATCTTCATTGAAGTGATGATGTTGATGTTGATGCAAGTGCCCACACGTTCTGAAATGTCCTTTACACCATTGACAGTTAATATGCTTTTAATTGCATGTATCGGTAATTAGATTCTAATGAGTCACCACATATATTTTTGCCTTGCTTCATATTAAGGTAATTAAGCAGGTCAGTTCACATGGAGAACATGGGATGGAGAAATGAAGGTCTACTATATACAAAATGAGTATGTGGGGGGGAGAAGACTCACTCTCTCTCTTTCTCTCTCTCTCTCTCTCTCTCTCTCTCTCTCTCTCTTTCCCTCCCGCTCTCTCTCTCTCTCTCCCTGTAGTGAGTTGTAGGGGAGAGTGTTTTGGTCATATGTGCGAAAATGTGTGACTCAAAAGCTTACCCTCTAACAAAAAGACAATTGATTTCAGCTCAGAGGCAAATCTCTCACACTGCTCTGATTAGGGTGTCTGAGAAGTTGGAAATCCCCCCAAGTTCAACCCGCGCATGCTGAGAAAGAGACCCGGGGGCACTTTTTAGCTTTTACAACTGTAGCGCTCTCGAGAATTACAGTACGCTGTGAATTTCAAACACAACATCTAAAATAGGAACAAAGCCCCGTTAGAAGACAAATCGACAGCTCTGCAATTATAGTGCAACAGTGACATCATCAATGACATCATCGGTGACATCATCGGCTCCGTGAGTGTGAAGGCCTAAAAATGTAAAATATTGCTGTAGTGCAGATTTTTTCAGTTCTTTTGCACCAGATTCATTCCAGTGTTTTGGCAAATTTTGGTGGTGATCTGAGCAACAGTGCGCCTTGAAACTCTGAACAAACAACAGACAGCTCACCAATTACAGTATTAAGATAAGATAAGATATGATTTGTCAATAATCAAAGACAACCAGGAGATTCATTTACAATGAGACTGTCTGGGAACTTGGGAAGCATTCATGTCAGATTAGTCCAGTGCTTAATTTGTGTCGGATCCTGTAAGATGACTTCTAGCTGCACATGCAACATGTTTTATTGCACGATTCGCTGACAATATTGTTTCCTACATTCAAAATCGATATCCTATGAAAGTATTTGTATTGCATATTGAAGTAACTACTCAAATCAGCAAATGAAATTGCAAAGTGCTCTAGCCAATCAGCGACCCGCCTCGTAGTTGACATTAGATGTAGATTCCCTGCCTAGCAACACAAGGTTTGCAGGTTCAAGTCCTCGTGTTACCTCCGGCTTGGTCGGGCATCCATACGGGCACAATTGGCCGTGTTTGCAGGTGAGAGGCTGAATTAAGGGTATGCATCCTGGTCGCTGCACCAGTGCCTCCTCTGGTCGGTCGGGGCATCTATTCGGGGGGGAGGGGAACGGATGGAGTAGCATGAGCCTCCCACACGCTACATCAGGAAGCTGGAAGTCCTCGTGAAAAGAAGCGACTAGCAACTGCACATGTATTGGAGGAAGCATGTGCTAGTCTACAACTCTGCCTATCGGCAGAGGGGGTACGGTGGACCAACGGCCAGGACAGCAGGGGGAATTGGCCAAGATTTCTCCTCCAAGCAAAACGGGGGAGAAATCAGGAACAAAACTTGAAAAATCAACTGCTCATTTAAGTTTGTTTTTCATTAGTTATTTGACAATATAAAAAGGGGGGTATAAAGTCCTGATTGACAGCTGTGACAGCCACTCTCAAACCTCTGTCAAACGAGGGGGCCGGAGGGGTCGGAAATGGAGACGCGTTGTCCATCCTTTCTACAGTCAATGCTCCACACTGACCTCATGGTCAAGCACTGGATTAGTCCTGCAGAGTTCAGTCATGAAACACAGCGTGCTGTGGGGGTCTCAGTATGTTGTGGGGGTCTCGTCTCAGTATGTTGTGGGGGTCTGGCCACAAACAAACACACTCCCCTGGTCACATGGAGTGTATTCTACTAGCCTCTGGGACTTTAAGAGGCCCTTTAACTGGCTTCATTAAAAACGGTGAAATGAAGAGCGGCAATGAGCCATTTATTGAGGGATGTTCTCCACTGTAAAGGTTAATAAGTTACTGCCACCTAATTATGCATGTTGTATTAGGAAGAGTGTCTCTGTAACGCCCCCACTAAAGTGTGTGTGTGTGTGTGTGTGTGTGTGTGTGTGTGTGTGTGTGTGTGTGTGTGTGTGCTTTTGTTTTTGTTTAATTATCTCTTTGTCCATGTATCTCCCCTAGCCACTTCTCAATGGACTGATCACTCGCTCGCTCGCTCTCGACACTCTCTCTCTCTCTCCTACACACACACACACACACACACACACACACACACACACACACACACACACACACACACACACACACACACACACAAAGAGAGCCATACACCAAACAGTCTCTCATACACTGTAAAAACTGACAATCTTAAAGGGACACGCCAACTTTTTGGGAGTTTCGCCCATTTGCCATATCGCTCATACATAACCAAGATACACAATACTTTTCCCGTCACTCTCTGTGCACTGGACGACTGTAGCTTACTGTATGTAGTAAGCTACAGTCGTCCAGTTAGTTAGTATCGCCAATGCATTGGAGGAAATGGTACAACCGTTCAAATTCACCAAAAACACACATTTCTAACAGCGGCAAAAAGCTATATGTACTGTACATGTTGTGGCACGGAGAGTGCCGGTAAAGGCATTGTGTATCTTGGTTATGTATGGGCGATATGGCAAATGGGCGAAACTCCCAAAAAGTTGGTGTATCCATTTAAGTAATTCAGTCCCTTTTTTTTACCAGAAAGATCTGCTAATTGGGTGACCTAATTTAATTTGTGGCCAATGCAGTTTTTCCTGTTTTAGCCCTAACCCTAACCCTAACCCTAACCCTAAGTTACTACAATATCTTAAAATAGGGCAGATCACTGCATTAGTACATAGACACTAGTAGAGAAAAACCCTTGAAAAAAGTTAAATTGTCTCACCCTGAACAGAGTTGTTTAAGAAAGTAAGAACGATTTTTAAAACTGGTTAAAAAGCAGATTTTGCAGAGCGAGTTTTTCCACAGCAGTTCCCTCACACACATCCTGGCTGTAGTCTTGCTCTACATTCATTCTCTATCGCCCACACGATCAACATCACCAGCGCCCCGTCATTCCTCCCTCTCCCTCCGTCGTACCGTAGGACGCAGGAGTAGAGGCCCACGTCCTGCAGGTCGGCCGGTCTGAACCAGATGGCGTCCTCCTCCTTGCTCATGCGCACGCCGTCGAAGGAGATGGGCTCCTCGAAGTCTCCGTGGCCCAGGCCCGAGCTGCGGTACCACATGAGGCTGAGCCCCACGCTCTGCGCCTGACTGTAGTTGGCCCGGATGTAGCCGTAGAACAGCGCGCACTTCAGCCGCACCGGCTCGCCCTGCAGCACCCGGTACTTCAGGTAGTCCACCGACCAGTCTGTACAGCCATCCACTATGTAGGGCGAGAGAGAGAGAGAGAGAGAGAGAGAGAGAGAGAGAGAGAGAAAGAGAGAGAAGCATTCGTCAACATTGGGTGACATAGTATGGATTGAGGAAATGGGGATCGGCCACCTGTGCACTAAAAAAAGGCATTAAAAATGTATGAAATATGTATGAACACATACTGGTGCCAAAGTGGTTACAGCACATCTTTATTGCACTGGCACTAAAGTAATGTTCTGCAGCTTCACATATATTAGCCACCTAGAGGAGATGAGAAGGAAGGAGATTACCAGCTTTTAAACCATACAGTATGCTGACATCTCTCCTCTCCTCTGTTCTCTTCTGTTATCCTGATGCTGCTCACACACTCAGGGCATGTGAGACACCATGTTATCCTGATGCTGCTCACACACTCAGGGCATGTGAACCACCGTGGCCTTGGAAGACACAGTGTAGACATTCTCCAGCAACACTATCCAAACACTCAGCCACTCTGACATTGGGGAATGCACTGTAAAATATCTCCATAAATGATGTCAGGCTGCTGAAGTGCTGAGGATGCAGCACATCCCCACTGTCAGCCAGTGCAGGCTTATTAACGGAACAGGCCTAGAGCTCCTCATGCTATATAGGCTTTTCCTTGTCTAGCAGTTCTCTGGACAGACAGTTTTCCATAGGCTCCACAATCACACTTCCCCCCCCCCCCCACACACACACCTTTTCCTCCCCAATTTTACATGTCAATTTCCCCCTGCCTAAGCGATCCCAGTCCTGCTCCACCCTCTCTGCCGATCTGGGGAGGGTGTAGACTCTCACATGCCTCCTCCAATACATGTGAAGTCACCAGCCGCCAGCGAGGAGTTTCACCAGGAGGACGTAGCACGTGTGGAGGAACAAGTCGTTATTCCCCCCAGTTCCCCTCCTTGCTGAACAGGAGCCGGACCGACCAGAGCAGGTGATAGTGCAGCGACCAGGATTCATACCCCACCGGCTTCCCCACCGCAGACACAGCCAATCGTGTTTGTAGGAAACGTCTGAACAAGCCGCAAGTACCGCTACTGGGAATTGAACCCGGGTGATGGTTTGGCTCACAGTTTTATGCTATGGCTAGAAGGCTAGCTCCTTGGCTTATAATTCTGACCTTACACCACCCTAGCATCAGGTTTCACAATATGTCAAAGGTATCGACTAAAGCTACTCTATCTGACTTAAGGTGACCACATTTCTCAAATGAAAATCGGGGACATTTCCAGTCCGGCAATCAATATATCATTAAAATATCCAATGTTATTACCTATGAAATAAAACAGGGGGATGATTCCGGTTTCATTTACTTTGCCCATGGCTGTTGTAATAAACAGTGTCGGCTTCACAAAGAGGCCCCTGGTGCCCCCCCCACACACACACACACTTCATTCACTGTGCCCCTTTACAAAATGTCACTGTGTTCTCCAGCAGCATTAGGCCTGGCCGTCCAAACCTACAATGCCGAATGTTTCATGAAGAGCCTCAGATCTCAAAAAGTGTTTTCCGTGTAGCCTAGTCCTCCTAAGTGCTGCTTTTTCATTGTTCAGGATTTCCTGAAAGAGCTGCAGCAAAACATGTAAACACTTGTTGGATGTCTGGATCAATGGGTGACATAAACATGTGATGCTTATTATGCTTTTAACCCGCCCATAAGCCTCCGGCAACCTTTCTGCTTGAGTGGTTGGCCAGTGGTTACGTCTGTAAAGGGTAGACTCATTGGACTCATAGAATCCATTCTCATTCATTTTCAAAATTCATTATTTAGCCCCCCTCCCGACAAGGTAGCATGGCATTGTTGGTCCCAATGGATACTGTAGGTCTTGCAGTTTCAGACGCCAGTAGAAAATCGGGGACATTTTCGGGGACAGCGCCAGCCGAGGACAGGTCAACAAAAACGGGGACTGTCCCTGAAAATCGGGGACGTCTGGTCACCTTAATCTGACTTGACTGAGGTTGGCCTGCATCTCCAGCTAGGTTAGTGCGCAAGGCAAGCTAAAACTAGAAAAGCTCACCTTACAGATAGAATCACTGCTAAGATGCTGAATGTATCTCCTGGCCTAGATGTAAGTGTAGATGTCTACCTCCTATTAAAATGTGTAGAAAGATGGGTAAGTACAGACGATGAGGCGGAGAGGGGCGTCGCGCCTGAAAGGACATGATTGTTCCAACAAAGACGTTAGCCCAGCCCCTCAGGCACTCTGCTCTCTTTCATTTCTAATGAGCTGATCTCTCTCTGTTCCCAAGCTACCCAAGGTTAACCTGTGGCCCACTATCAGTCTCTGACTAATTAGCTCTACCATTTGCTTATACACTAGGCGTGTGTGCGTGTGCATGTACGAGTACGAGTGAGTGTACATGTGTGTGGGTGAGCAAGAGAGAGAGAGAGAGAGAGAGAGAGAGAGACAGAGAGACAGAGAGATAGAGAGACAGAGAGACAGAGAGACAGAGAGACAGAGAGAGAGAGAGAGATAGAGAGACAGAGAGATAGAGAGACAGAGAGAGAGAGAGAGAGAGAGAGAGAGAGAGAGAGAGATAGAGAGACAGAGAGAGAGAGAGACACACAGAGAGACAGAGAGATAGAGAGACAGAGAGAGAGAGAGAGAGAGAGAGAGAGAGAGATAGAGAGACAGAGAGAGAGAGAGAGAGAGAGAGAGACAGAGAGAGAGAGAGAGAGAGAGAGAGAGGTGGTGAGATTGTGGTGAGATAAAGTAATAAGAGCCCTGCTGTGTGCCAGTCTGTGAGTGATACAGAGCCTCACAGGAACAACTATGCTTGTAATTAATACTCTTAATTACCAGAGAAGGAATGTGTCTTTGTGTGTGTATGTGCGCATGTGTGTTTGTGTGTGTGTGTGTGTGTGTGCGCGTGTTTTTCTTGTGCGTGAGTGTGGGTATTCCCTATACGAATGGGTGTCTGCCCAATTATTCCTGTTAATTAACAGTAGGCTAGTCTCCATACGTGTACGTGCTTAGATACAGTGTGAGGGAATCAGAACCAAAGCGGGTGTGCTATGCGGTAGGGGGATGGTGTGTGTGTGTGTGTGTGTGTGTGTGTGTGTGTGTGTGTGAAATCTAATAATCTAATTATCACTCCTAATTATCAAAGCAGGGCCCCTTCTGTTGACAAGACACAAACAGGCATGCCTGCCCTCTCATACGTGCTTATGTGCACCGCTCTACCTAAGCCTCGATGGAATCTGATTATGCAACTATTCAGAAACCCTACTGACATTTCTATCTGCGACCAGCAGCAGCTGTACGTCGCTCTGTCGGTCGGTCCACAAAACATTTCCCTACCCTTTGGCAGCCACAGTTTTCGCCCTAGGAGTCTGAAATTTGGCACAGCGGTCAAGTGCGTGTGTGTTTATGTTCATGCCAACTGCCTAAAAAGGGGGGGGGGGGGTTCCAAATTGCAGGGTGGCAGAGGCAGAGGCACAGTAGGGCGGGTCCTGCCATCCTGCAGGGTGGCAGAGGCAGAGGCACAGTAGGGCGGGTCCTGCCCCTGCAGGGTGGCAGAGGCAGAGGCACAGTAGGGCGGGTCCTGCCCCTGCAGGGTGGCAGAGGCAGAGGCACAGTAGGGCGGGTCCTGCCCCTGCAGGGTGGCAGAGGCAGAGGCACAGTAGGGCGGGTCCTGCCCCTGCCATCCTGCATTTGGGAAATTGGTGGTGGGGGGTTCAGTATGTGTGAGAAGAATGCATGAATGTGTGGATGCATGTGTGTACGTGGTCGCAGCTACAGTATTGCGAATTTCCGCTTGCTAGTATAGAAGATAAGTCTGATTGCTTTGGAAAACAGAGCGATATTTTTGAATGAGATATAAATACCATCCAGATAAGAATGTTCTTCCTCTGATTTCCATTTCAGCCAAGAAAAAAAGAACACAGCTTGCTTATTTTCACATGTCATGCATCGGTCTTCTTTGATAATCCAGTTAAGCGTTAGACAGGCCTCTAAAAAGGAAGGTATTGAGATATCGATCAGAGATACCTTGCACCACAGACAAGTGTTCTTCCATATTGACATGGAGGGCAGTAGGTGAGTCTAATCAGCAGGGACAGCACAGCCACTTCCATCAGCCTTCTCTTTATTCACCCTCTACACTTTCACGGATCATGTGACCTCTGCCTCTCTCTCACACGCTCTATCTCTCTCGCCCCACCTGCAAAAAATAAGTACAATCTTGTATTCAAATGAGCTTGTATCCTGTTAAACAGTGAAAAAGCTATACAGAAAACAAATAAAAAAACTTTGAACAAAAAAAAAAAACAGTGAAAAAGCTGCTCACTGCTCAGTGTGTCCAATATAACGCTAAACGTTTGCATACAAGGTGATCTTGGTGGGGCCACTTACTCATGTTTGCGTGGTCTGAGAGAAGAAAAGGCAGAAAGAAAGTTTCAGCCAAGTGGCCTTCATCAGGGCAGAGTCTGATGGTTGCTCCGCACACCTGTGCTATTTCACTAACCTTCTCCCTCCTAAACAAGTGTGCTTTGGACCTGTGGAAGAGACCACGCAAACACCAGTTAGTGGCCTCTGATGCACGTTTTTTGGGCTTGTATCCACAAGAGAGGGGACCGAGCCTTTGAGGCGGTCGCCCCAAAGCTCTGGAATGAGCTCCACCAGGACTGAAAACCTCTAAAAAAGCTTCTGTGGAGATCTTCAAGGGGCAGCTGAAGACCCACCTTTTCAGACAGGCGTTTGGACTTTTGTAGATGGAACTGTTGATTTTGTACTCAGAACTCTGAGTCTGTATGTTGTGTATTATCCTTACGTCCTTTTTGCTGTATTTTATATTTTGTTGGATTTTATATTTTGACTTTAAACCACTGTGAAGCACTCTGTGCATCTGTGCTGAGAAGGGTGCTATACAAATAATGTTTTACTTACTTACTTACTTACTTGTATCCTGATTCCCAAACAAACAGCCATTTGCTTCAATGACACTGCCGCCATC
>NC_139627.1:36926951-36936951 GCF_964638095.1 Poromitra crassiceps | reverse complement strand
TCTAAATAGCCAGATGCAGTTGATTTAGAAAGGAGAATATTCATTGTTCTAAATTTTAGAACAATGAATATTCTCCTTTCTAAATAAACTGCATCTGGCCCTCTCTTGAATTGGTGTTAGTGTGAAACAGACTTTTAAGTGACCCCTAAGGTTAATTAATTAAATAATAATAATAATAATAATAATAATAATAATAATAATAATAATAATAATAATAATGATAATAATAATGATAATAATAACAATAATAACAATAACAACAACAACAATACTAATAATAATACTACTACTACTAATAATAATAATAATAAATGCAAAAGTCCTCCTGTCGTATGGAATTTCTCCTGCTTATGTCTTGGTATAGGGGGTAATTATGCAGATCTCCCATGGCTTTTCGGTTCCAGAAATGTGCATACTGTGACCGGAGGCTGTTCCAGTGAGGTGGACAAGGGGTTGAGAGGGGGGTTGACCCATGGAGGTAATTGTGCAGAATCTATAGTCTCTGGTTCACTGGACCAGTAAGCCTAGGGACAGGATTAAACACTACAGTACATTATGATGCAAGTCCTGTGCTGCACACGTGATTAGAAGTGTTGAGATTCCTCACTCATTCCTCACCCTTTTATGCTTATTCATCACAGTATGGATTATTTAAACTCCTATGCATTTGTCCTCAAATGGACTCTCTTTATGTTTGGGGTCAGGCATGCATCACAATTTGTGATGTTACAGTCTCTGCTCACCATCTGTGCATCTCTCAAAGAAACATTCTCTCTCTATATTTGCCTTAAGCTGAGTTCAAGTGCAGACCTATAGGATCAGCAGCACAGTTAACCACAAACTGAGTCTCAACCATCAGTGGTAGAACGCCAGCTCTCTCCCTAAATCACAGGCTTTGTCTCTTTAGCTGCCACTTCCTCTGTGTCTGCGTCTAGACTTTGAATTTATGGACGTTTCTCCCAGGCTAAGCCTTCCAGGCCTCGTAATAGAACTCTTCAGAAGATCTAAGCTAGATGGGTGCTGTGTTGTTATTTTCTAGTTTCCTGTGTTGTGTCTTATTATCCATCCTGGTTCAATCTCAATCTATTGTAGCCATGGATCTATGGTCCAGGTCTGCTGCTGCCACCCCCACCCCCACCCCCACACACACACACACACACACACACACACACACACACACACACACACACACACACACACACACACACACACACACACACACACACACACACACACACACACACACACACACACACACACACACTTTGGGCCAAGATGTGTTTTGACAGGAACTGAACTGGAGTGGATTCACATAAATGCCAGATGTTTTTTGGTTCAGAGTTGAAGAGTCACAGCTCATTGTTCAGTCAGGTAGAACTGCTGCACTCTGAATAATCTGTATCTATTTTGGAAGCTCTTGCTCACATGTTCTTTGTCTTTCTCCTTCTCTAGCTACTCTGTATGATGTCATATCTGTCTTTCTCCTTCTCTAGCTACTCTGTATGATGTCATATCTGTCTTTCTCCTTCTCTAGCTACTCTGTATGATGTCATATCTGTCTTTCTCCTTCTCTAGCTACTCTGTATGATGTCATATCTGTCTTTCTCCTTCTCTAGCTACTCTGTATGATGTCATATCTGTCTTTCTCCTTCTCTAGCTACTCTGTATGATGTCATATCTGTCTTTCTCCTTCTCTAGCTACTCTGTATGATGTCATATCTGTCTTTCTCCTTCTCTAGCTACTCTGTATGATGTCATATCTGTCTTTCTCCTTCTCTAGCTACTCTGTATGACGTCATATTTGTCTTTCTCCTTCTGTAACTACTCTGTATGATGTCATATCTGTCTTTCTCCTTCTCTAGCTACTCTGTATGATGTCATATTTGTCTTTCTCCTTCTGTAACTACTCTGTATGACGTCATATCTGTCTTTTTCCTTCTCTAGCTACTCTGTATGATGTTATATCTGTCTTTCTCCTTCTCTAACTATTATGACTTCATATCTGTCCTTCTCTAGCTACTCTGTATGATGATGTCATATCTGTCTTTCTCCTTCTATAGCTACTCTGTATGATGTCACATCTGTCTTTCTCCTTCTCTAACTACTGTGTATGACATCATATCTATCTTTTTAATCTCCTTCAGTCTGCCCTGGGCCACTCCCTGTTTCAGTCAGTTTTAAACGTTCTGTCTCACTAACAGTTCACCCACCATTCTTCATTTATATGCAAATATGGACCAGTACTGATGATTACTCTCTAAAGATGGCGTTGGCAGCACACAACTTCTGCTCTCTGTCCAAAAAATAGTTTGAAAGGGAGTGCCATTCTCCTTTTATAAATCTCCCGCACTCTCTCTCAGTCTCTCACCATCTCTCTCTCTCTCTCTCTCTCTCTCTCACACTCTCTCTCTCTCTCTCCCCTCTCTCTCTCTCTATCTCTCTCTCACACACTCTCTCTCTATCTCTCTCTCTCTCTCCCACCCTGAGTAGATGACTAGCAAACAGCAGGGCTCAGGGAGCGGGAGTGAAAAGCACTGAAGACATCATCAGCCCAGTGTGGGCCTTCCCATTGACATTTTCACTGGTTCCACATGGGTCACTTCACTCTGAGCTCCACCAGGAGGAAGAGCAGTGAGGTGAGCACAGACACACAGACACATTGGATTAGTCTGCTGAAAGAAAGGAACGTTGTTACAGGTCTGCTACAGGTATGTAGGTGAGAGAGAGAGAGAGAGAGAGAGAGAGAGAGAGACACCAGAGAAACTGTGATGGGATGAGGTGTGAAGGTACAGCGGTACGTCTGCCAGACCAGCTACCCACACTGACACATCCCCAGCTGAACCGCGCCATGCCAGACTCAGGCCAATAATATGTCCACACTGCCATCACTATTGTAGCAAACTTGCCTGCTTTTGCTGACTGTTCAAGAGTAATTTACCCTGCTTTTGGTACTCGCAAAGCCCTGTTACTTCATTTGCATAAAGTCACCTGGTCTTCAGTTTATTCCAGACAAATAATTCAGAGCCTGCCTTTTACCTGTGTGCGTGAGCGCATTGTGTTTCTTCCCTCTCGGCCTTCATGTGCAGTGTCTGCACTGTAAAGTGGACTATAATGCAGTGTTATATGAAACTACTGAGCCTCTCTACCTGAGCACCAAAAACGGATATAGGAACAATAGAGAGATGAAGTAAATCTAATTTCTGGCAGTATATCTCGACATTTGCATACATATTGGCACAGTAATTTCAAAGGCAACACTATGAGCTTTGCGAGATAAACCATAGCTTCACAAAACAATACTTAATTTAGCAAAAGGCAAGAAAATCCTTGACAATAAGCCTCACCCGAGAGAATCCAGGCAGGTGTTCCAACGCAAACCGCATTACTATAATACGGCAACGGCAAATGTGTTTGTGGCCACGACAAAATAACCACAGTAATGAAAATAGGATTGCAATCCTTAGGATATTTGCGTCCCCGTACAGCAGTTTATTGACAAATCATAAACTCTCAAGGTTGCCTGAAGGTGGTGGTCCTGTTCTGACTGTCTCGCACAGAAAGCGGGGTGGGTTTTGTTGCCCTTGACCAAGTTCAGCTCAGCTCACGCAGATCCTTTTAATAACTCTCCAATTGACTTCAAATTAACCAGAACCCGTTATAGAATAGAAATGTCCCCTGTTGTGAGAGAAAGGGTGTCAGTCAGACATTAGCTTTTTGACTCGACTCTCCTCTCTCTCTCTCTCTCTCTTTCTCTCTCACACACACACACTGTCTCTCTCTCTCTCTGTCTCTCCCTCATCCTTTCTTCCTTTCTCTTGATGATAAAGGGCTCTTTTTAAAGCAGAACAGAAAGCTTGTCAGGATTTGGCCAGCTGGAGAAAGTCATTTGAGGTCCAAATTGATGCGCTGGGGACTCTCAATAGTATCTCCCCAATAGCGGGGGGCAGGCGAGAGGAGACGTGGTGGCCGGGCGGGCACATTGTTCCTCTTAAATGCCTCTTTATTTCAGGGCGAAGTTGGCAAATGAGGAGCGCCGCTCACGGCTGCTGCTGTACAGTGGAGGACGGCCAGGCGGAAAATAGAAACACAGAGAAAGTGGAGCTCCTCATATCTCCAGCAGTAAAGAGTGGGCGGCTCTCCTCCATCATGTGCGTTAAGAGTGTAGATTTACGCTGGATTGAAACATGCAAATAAAGTAGCTATAAGATGTCAAGTCAACACTGTGTGTGAACACCATCCATCATGCTGACGGAGCGGTGCGGGGAAATCAGGCACGGGCGTCAGTCCATACATGGACTGCATGACTGAGCCAAGCACCTGGGATCATGACTGGGAATTAGGCCTGGGTATCGCTACTCGATACCTTTACGGTATCGAAATAACCCAGAACCCAATAGACTATTTGTATCGTTTTGCCTGCTGCCAATCACTGCAAGCGTTCTTTGGTTTAATGTGACGTGTGATTGGCACACTACCGCAGCAGGTACAACCCATACAGTCTGTCTGTGGTGGTGAAGTCGAGCGCGGTGTATGTGACGGTGTATGTGACGGCGTTGGCATTTCAGCGTGTCGAGATGACACTGAAAAAAAGTATCGAATGAAGTACTCTAATTGGTATCAGTTTAAGGGTACTGGCATTGGTACTGGTATCATAATGTTTCAAATGATACCCAGCAGCCCTACTGTGAATACACACCCGATTGAAAAGTACGACAAACTGTGTGTGTGTGTGTGTGTGTGTGTGTGTGTGTGTGTGTGTGTGTGTGTGTGTGTGTGTGTGTGCGTGTGTGTAAACCATAAAGTGCCTCTGTATTTGTCTATGCAGCTGTCTGTCTATGCAGTGCACTATAGAAATGCAGTTCTTTCTTTCTCTCTCCCTCTGTGTGTGTGTGTGTGTGTGTGTGTGTGTGTGTGTGTGTGTGTGTGTACGTGTGTGTGTGTGTGTGTGTGTGTGTGTGTGTGTGTGTGTGTGTGTGTGTGTGTGTGTGTGTGAGTGTGTGTGTGTGTTTGCATGTGTGTGTGTGTGCGTGCGTGCGTGCATGTATGTGTTTGCGTGTGTGTGTTTGCGTGCGTGTTTGTATGTGTTTGTGCGTGTGCGTGCGTGTGTGTTTGCGCGCGCGCGCGTGTGTGTGTGTGTGTGTGTGTGTGTGTACTGCGGGTGCTCTCCATTCCCTGGTGCAGCTGTGATTGGGGCTGAGCTGTCACTCTGCTAATCTCCCCCAGTAGAAATACAGCTTGGAAAATGTCATGCGAACATTCCGGGTTGTGTTTACACTCGCTGCAGGATCCATCGCCTCTAATTTGACAAGTCATTATCAGCCCTGCTCCTCTCCCTCTTCCCTCTCGCTCTATATATGACACTCACCAAGATGGAGGAGGAGACGCAGAGCCAGAGACACCAAAAAGAGAGGACATTAAATTCAACGCACAAACGCAGAAGCCTGCTATCAATAATCCATTAATCCAACACCTAGTCTAGAATACACAGCATTATTCTGCTCTTCTTAGCTTACATAGGCTGATTTTCCATCAGGCAGCGCTGTCAAGCAGAGGATTTCACACATTCCAAAAGTTATACCCTAATGAGGAAAGAAAAGCCGAGTTTTATAACAGGTAACATTGGACTTGGGATCAAATCAGACAGAAGTGTGGCTACCTGGAGGCTCGAGCAGTCTGCTTCACTTGAGCTTCTCCTTGGTCTGTGATGACAAAAAGCTTTTCCATCCGTCTGTGCTAAACCACGCTGCCAATTTGCTAAAAGGCGGCTGGCTGTCTGCAGACGAGAACGTCATTATTCATCATGATATAGACAGTACAGCTTGTGCGAACATTGTTCTTGTGAGCAAAACTATGCTTTATGCTCCTCAGGTTCTGTACATCCATTAACAATGACATTTCAAAATCCAACACTTGACATTAATGCCAATAAAACTGAACTTGTAACCAAAAATGCATTCAGTATTCATTTTAAGTTACTATAACCACTGATGACTGCTCCTGAAAGCATGGGAAAATAATATCAGCCTCTGCAATTCTGTTGAAATGTTTTCAAGATGAAAATATGCCATGATATAATCACATGTTGTGTATGCATTGGTAATGTGGCTAATGAATGTCAGACATCTACAGTATCTAACATTCAATCGTCGTCCAGTAAACCCAGCTGCAAGCTTGGCAAATAATAGAAACATAAACATGATGTAAACATGGACAATGGAGATAGCGATGAACTGTCAAATGAGGAGGATACCAGTGTGAAAGTAGAACCATGGGTCACAGTCCTCCACAGAGTGACACTTTATTACTGGCTGCTAGGTTTCATGGCTGAGGTAAGGTGCACTGATTGTTTTCATTGTGGTTTTTATATAATAGCTGGAAAGGAGAAAAATATTCAATTGAAAATGGCATGACATTGGAAAGCATTATTTCTTACGGCAGTACCGACCAGCAGTACGTGGCCTCACGATGTTTATCACGTGTGGGCTGTTCTGTATTGGCAGAGGCACCGTTGTTTACTCCTGACACTGAGTAAAGAATTCTGTTGGATTTGTAAAAGAAATGAAACCGCTGGTCAGAGCATTACAGTATATATCATTGCAAATGAAGAACTGCTGTTCGTTCACCAAGGCCAGCCTGCAGATATATTTTTATGAAAAGTGAAAACACATCAGCCTGCTTTTAATATTATCTTAGCAAAAGGAAAAGCGACATGCATAACCTTTGTTAGTATTTTATTCAGACACCCACACAGGCATTATCTCTACATGATAAGACATTCTGACAAAGGACCACATACTCACAAAGACAATTGCACAGAGAAGAGAACGACTAAATAACAGGACAAATTAACTACTAGGGCAAAACTAATCGGTAACACCTGGTAACACAGGCAGCTCTCCCACAATGCATCAGCGGTAATCCCTGACCCGCCACCACAGCACAGTGACAGCCAGCATAATGAGGGACGCTGCCCGTCCATCCACATCCACATACACTACTGCTCTATTTATTATTTAGGCCACTATGTCAACATTGCTCACTCTCAAGCACAACAGCAAACGCTTCAGTCAGATTGCCCTGAACAGTAAGAAAAGCAATCAATGAAATTTGCTCAAATGAATCAGCACTTGAATGCCCGGTTTGCCCAGTTGGTCAGTAATCCAGGCTTGTGTACTGTATGTGCTGGGATGGTGTATAGATAAAATCCACTTTGATCTCATTTACACCTGGCAATAAAATGTGTTTGGGTGACCAGATTGCAATCGGATAGTGCTTGACCACATTAACCTGATTACATTTACACCTGGTATTGGTATGTGTCTCCAGTGTCCACATTGTGATTGGATCAGGCAAGCACCATAGCGTAGCGCAGCAGAAAAGCAGTGGTGACTGTTGTTGTATGTGGATAGAGAACACTTTTGCATTTACACTTGTGTTCAATGTGGTCACAATGTGTCCCTGTCCACCTCCGGAGGCTTGGCCGATCGGATCACAATCCATCCTCGATGTGTCTTGGGTGCATTTGAACCAAAGAATATTGAGCCTGTCATCTCCTTCTCTATTGTCTGTTGGTACGGTAACCTCTGCACCAAAGACAAGAACTCCCTTGGGAAGATAGTGAAGACGGCTTCAAAAATAGCTGGAGTCCATTTTAGGAGCCTAGACCATATTTTTAACAAGCAAGTGCTGAAAAAAGCTAGGGCCATCCGCTCAGACGACGTCCATCCGCTGAGCTCAGAGTATGAACCACTCCCATCCGGCCTCCAGCTCCGTGCTCCCCTAGCTAGCAAAAACAGGTACAAAAATGCATTTGTGCTTGTTTCCATTAAAGCACTAAATGTTTGCGAGACTAGAAGGTAAGGCCTTTATGATGATGATGTTCAGTTTGGTTGAACTCATCTTATACTAGCATATATGTAAGTAGCAAACTGTGAATCTTCCTTGGTCTTCTGCATTCTTTTATACATTATGTATTGTAGCATTTTTTATTTCTTGTATTGAGTAGCGCTGTAAAGAGTACCACTTTGGCCTTTGGTCTGCTGCGTTCTTTTACACAATATGTACTGTTGTAGCTTTTTATTTTATTTCTTGTAATTGTGTATTGCTGAGTGACAAAATGACCACCTTGGCCTATAGCCTTGCACTTTGCACTGATCACTGGCACTTTAAACTGCTATACTTTGTGTTTAACTTTGTCTGCACTTTATATGTTTTTATCCAGGATGTTGTTGATGTTATGCCTGTTTTGTATGTGTTTATGTTTTGCTGCAACCCAAAGTGCCCTTCTGGGACATACGAATAAACTTGAACTTGAACTTGAATACAATTCCGGCATTATTTCAGCGTTTTTGTTTTTGGACTTTATTACATGACTTGAGAGATGACAAAACAATATTTAATAGTGGGGGGAAAGGGCTTCCAAGGCGGCACAGGATATAATCAAAATAAAGGGACAGGAACAACCTTATTGTCAAAAACCTTATTGTCAGAAATGTATTCAAGTTGATTAAAAAGGTGCCTCAATAATGATAGTGCATAATGAGCTTATACGCTATAAACATGTTGAATATGCAACGTGTTTGGAGCTCAGCACTCTTCCTCAGGCTGCCTGTTTATTCTTTTTACGTTGACAACTTGTATAGGTGCCTCCAATCCTTTTATTTTGATTTTAAATAATTCTTTAACTCGCTGATAAAAAGAGGGAAGGTGCGAGAAAGGGTTACTTTTTCCCACTTGGCAACATGATATTTACTCATAAAATTTGTCAATATTGTGGTGACCACAATGGTCTGCTAGCAGACTCTAGCAGACTGGGGACATAAACCTCAAGTGCTTAGAGCAGGTGAGTCACGTGACTGGAGTCACATGACCGGTTGGACTATAAATTGCCACGCCTTGGCCCAGCTGGCCAAGCGTCTGCGCCTTCTCCTCACTGGAGGCAAACAGACCGACCACATCCTGCAGCTACCAGCTAGCCTAGCCACACTCTGTTAGCTAGCCTGCAACGCTGTCCATTTGTACTTAGATAGGGACCGACAATAAATGATGCCAGCGACATGCTGGATCAACTTTTACCTAAGCACCTGTCATTCCCTACACTATGTTCATTAACTATGCTATGTTCTTCTGAAGGTTATCCACAGAATAACCTTTAAGTTTAATGTTAAACTTAATATTAAACTTTTGATTGCATGTGGAGACAGTGTGCGGGAGTTTATTCTTGTACTGCAATAGCTATTTCAAAATACAGGCAACTGTACAGAATCTAAACAATAAAGAGATTAACATGCAATCAAAAGTTTAATATTAAACTTAATATTAAACTTTTGATTGCATGTGGAGACAGTGTGCAGGAGTTTATTCTTGTACTGTGTCAGGTTTTGCCCTTCTCCGACGCACCTGTTGAGCCTACTGTAGGTGTGCAAAAGCTTTTTTCCTTGAAATAACTATTGCAAAAATAATCAACATTACTAGAGGACTTGGAAAAGCTTTACATATCTTGCTATAATCCTGTAAGAACATTTGTATTTATGAAGGAAAAAATGGTGATTAACGTGGGGTCCGGGGACCACCAGGGGTCCTTGCGGTAGATCTAGGCCGGGGCTCCCCAGCAAATTGATAATTGCTAAACTTTACAATTATTTAATTGACAAGAATTTATGTAGAAGAATGACTGTGTTGGTCCTTATCTTTCTACATATACTGTAATACAGATAGTCATGGAATTCTGGACAAATGTACTAAATTAGGGGTCCTTGAAATGGAAGCGGTGGAGAAGCACTGTACTAGATCACTTATGTAATGGTTGTTTGCCTCTGAGTGGTTTGGTGAAGTGGTGGCTTTCCTCTCGAGACTTGCCATACTTCTTCTGCGTTAACTCGATAACTCTTGTGATCTAAAACTGCAGTGTTGCTCCAATGCCTGCTCAAGATGATACTGAATCAAACTGAGTTGGCCCCAATCATTTTGTAAGCTGTCTCCTCAAAATGTAAGTATGGAT
>NC_139627.1:36899451-36921951 GCF_964638095.1 Poromitra crassiceps | reverse complement strand
GCGCTGAAACGCCTGCTTTGGCATGTGGCACGCCTATGCCCAGTTCAATTATAACAGGCATGCGCTTGTGCCCGCCCCCAATTTGCGGCATTAAACGAGCGCAAACGCTAAATTACCGCTTTTGCAAAGATAGGGCCCTGTATCTCTTAACTATCTCTTTAACCAAATCACACACATTTAGGCTATTCTATATGTGATTTGATAACTTTTGATAACTATGTAACAACTCATGTAAAAATGTTTCACTTCGATTCACTGGCCCGCGTCCCACTTTGAAAACCATCTGACGACTAATTTGTAAGAAGAATTCTCTCATTCCAGCTTCTTAAATGTCAATATTTTCTGGTCTTCTATGACAGTAAACTGATTATCTTTGAGTTGTGGACAAAAGAAGAGATTTGAGGATGTCATCTCATCTTGGGCTTTGGGGAAAAAGTGATTGACATTTTTCACCATTTTGTGACACTGTATTGACCAAACTAATCAATTAGTCGAGAAGATAATTGAAAGATGAATCTATAATGAAAATAATCATTAGTTGCATACATGCTGTATGTAATCATATAAGAATGAACGCACACACATGCACACAGGCCCCTCCACCACCTTCGTCCACTAATGCGACACACCTGAACAACCCACCAACTTGTGCTCATTTGCCATGCCTGGGCATTTGCCATGCCTAGGCATTTGCCATGCCTAGGCATTTGCCATGCCCGGGCAGACACTATGAATTACGACCTGCATTTAATGCAAGAGCAAACTCCAGGCACTAACCTGCTAGCCAGGAACTAAAACAACCCCCTTTACATCTGACTGTGCTGAATTATTCAGCCGCTCGCCGATAAGGAGCTGTGCTGGAGACGATAGGGCCTTTGGGTGGGCTCTTCAAAGACAAACGACACAGAGTAAGAACACAGACGCCATCTTGCACTGCTCCCCAGTGACACACACACACACACACACACACACACACACACACACACACACACACAGACACACACACACGGGACCCATGTTTCTTTTTCGTCACGGAAACGCCTCCTAAACAGCCAGCAAAGAATGAGAGAAGAGTGATTTATGGAAACTTAAAACAGGGCTCGAGTAACAGGGATTAAACTTGTTGTTATAGTTTCTGTCGCGCACACGCTCTCCCGAGGCCCGCTGCGCGCACACGTTTATCGCTGACCTCTGCAATATAGATCTCCCTCTATCGCTCTCTGTGGCAGGGAGGGCAGTGCCTGCGCGGCAGCTTTTAATAGGAATTAGCAGCGTTTCATTGTGATAGTGATTGAGTATGGGTCCCCGGGGGAGGGTCTGCTCATTGTTACCGGGCCTTGTAAATCTACACAGTAATCCTCCCAGTGCAGGCCAGGCACACAAGCCCCCCCCCCCACACACACACACACACACAAATATGCAAGAATACATACAATATCCACACCCATGCACATATCCAATATACACACAGAAACACGTACTGTACATAGCCTTAAAAACGTAAAAGCGCATACCCCCCGCACAAACATGTGCGCACGCACACAAACACACTATCTCACACCACAAATAAACTGGAAGCCATATTGAAGCCCACAACAACCACAATTACCCTCTGGAGTCAAGTTCAGACGGCACAATAAACCTGGCTGTAAAAATACATCTTTTATTAGGTAACAATCAGATGGGGATAAAAAGAGACCAACAGTCCAATACTGTGAAGTCGTTTTGATGCCATGAAATGTCATGAAATGCAAAGTATTTTAGGGTGTTAAAATTATTTACAGTAATAGACTTGTATTTAGTGACTGTATGGCAGCAGCCTCCCTGGTTACTGCCCGGCGTTAAAGCGAAGTCAATTGAAAAATAAAAGTCATTGAAGAGACACCGCTACTCAACAGATCATTAACACTAGAACAGGTACTAATACGCCTGGTGTGAGTGGGAGACAACATGATCCCTGTTGACCTTGTGTTTTTTGGCCCCGGTGCTTGGTAATGCACCAGGGGCCTTACATTCCCGCATGTCGCCAAGACTATTATGCACCCTTTCAGCAGACTAAATGGCGGCCGGCCACTAGAGGGCGCCGCTGCCCCACTAAGATTTGCCGTCATACCTTCCTCAGGGTATCAGCTGTTTCCCCAAAACAACGTGCCCAGGTCGCTTTGCAGAATGCAGCTTACGCGGCCCCTCCCCCTTGCTGCATGCCAGACGCACAGTAGAGAGGACCCTGTGTGTTTACAATAATGTGTGTGATAAAGCAGGAGAACGCAAGGACCCCCCTGAACTTTCCCCCATCTAAAAACGTTGGCTGTATGGGAATATTTCGCCGTTTGTAAAAATACAGATGGCCATAGCCTCAACGCAAGACTCATCCGAATGACTGATGAGTCTCGCGTTGAGCCTAGGATGGCCAAGGCTTAGATCTGCGTGAGCACGACCCGTCGTAATTTGTCAAATTCAAGGTACATTAAAACGTTGTCTTGCTTCAACATACATCGCATCGCATAAACCATTTCCACCCGCAGGTTTGAGGAGTAGCTAACATAAACGTCAGATAAATACTCTATAGGCTAACGTTACCTACTGAGGCAGCTAACATGGCTAATTAGCTAGCTAACGCGGTCCATCGATATACAGTCTGGTAGACAGATAAAGCAGTGTGTTCCTTCTGTTTTACACAATGTTAGCCAGCCTGCCTGGTCTCTTCTCTGTATATCCAGCTAAGAGAGGAGCTTGTGAAGATTGAACGAACATCCCCACAGTCAAAGCACTTCCCTGAGATATCTATATAAAAACGTTTATTGCTTTAATACCAAAAATAAAACCTCCAGTGTCTGTAAGCTAACGCTAACGCGTTAGCGATTAGCTATTGGCTGGTTGTTGTGTACACTTGTGTAGGCCCCATGTTATGGTTAGACCCGGGAGTTAACATTATAAAACACATTTCCTGGCATATGCAGGTAGTTGGAAAACCTGGTCAGTTCTGAAAATATGTGTCTATTATTGTGTTATTCCAGCTATCGTTATCGGTTGTTAGGTTAGAGTAATATGAAGCCGACAAAAACCGGCAAAACAGACAAGCGGTTAATGCTAGTCTGCTTCCATTCAAACCATTGTGTATTAAAATAAACGATAACGTAGCTGGAGTAACTAATAAAACACATTATTTTCTGAACTTACTTAAGTCCCCAACCAACTTCGCGCAGCTTTCTCAAAACAATGTCCTTTTTATTGCGGTCCATCGATATACAGTCTGGTAGACAGATCAAGCAGTGTCTTCCTTTTGTTTTACCAAGCAGTGTCTTCTCTATCTAAAACAGATCTATAAGGTGAAGAGCCTGTAGCCTGTAGATGATGGCTTGAGACTGGCTGCCACAGCTGTCAATCATCCCTTTTTATATGTCAAATACGTACTTAAAAACAAACTGATCAGAAAAATGACCACTTGCACAGGCATTAGCATGACAATAACTATCTAAAATGATACAACCCACCTTTGGAAAAAATGCGTGACGATACCATGCACCGGGGCTATGCCAGGTTTCGACCTGGCCTTGTTTTTAAATATGTTACACAAATACAAAATCACATTCAGAGCTTGCTGGTGATCTGTGTGAATATCATTAGAATGGTTTCTTATCCTAACCTCTGTATTATCCAGATTGTACATTTCTTACCATTTGGCCTCCACCTACTCACGCACCCACGCAAACACATGCAAACCCGGTGAGGGTCAGTGAGAGAGGAGTGTGGAAGTAGCTGACAGCTTGCTGACCGTCTCTCTCACAAGCTCACATTATGCTTCCCAGGACCCGGGTTCACCTGTCTCTCTACTTATTAACATACTATGTGCAAATGTACTGCACAAGCAGGCCATTACACATCACTGCAAAAGCCTGATCAGTGGACGAGTGTTTGTCTTCTGCCAGGGTGGTGGAGTGCTTCAGCAATAAGGAGACGTGAGAGGAGGCGTACAGGTGTACAGTGAAGAGGATGAAAAGGCATACAGGTATACAGTGAAGAGGAGGAAGAGGCATACAGGTATACAGTGAAGAGGAGGAAGAGGCATACAGGTATACAGTGAAGAGGATGAAAAGGCATACAGGTATACAGTGAAGAGGAGGAAGAGGCATACAGGTATACAGTGAAGAGGATGAAGAGGCATACAGGTGTACAGTGAAGATAATGAAGAGGCATACAGGTATACAGTGAAGAGGAGGAAGAGGCGTACAGGTATACAGTGAAGAGGAGGAAGAGGCATACAGGTGTACAGTGAAGAGGAGGAAGAGGCATACAGGTGTACAGTGAAGAGGAGGAAGAGGTATACAGGGGTACAGTGAAGAGGAGGAAGAGGCATACAGGTATACAGTGAAGAGAATGAAGAGGCATACAGGTATACAGTGAAGAGGAGGAAGAGGCATACAGGTGTACAGTGAAGAGGAGGAAGAGGCATACAGGTATACAGTGAAGAGGAGGAAGAGGCATACAGGTGTACAGTGAAGAGGAGGAAGAGGAATACAGGTATACAGTGAAGAGGCATACAGGTGTACAGTGAAGAGGATGAAGAGGCATACAGGTATACAGTGAAGAGGCATACAGGTGTACAGTGAAGAGGAGGAAGAGGCATACAGGTGTACAGTGAAGAGGATGAAGAGGCATACAGGTGTACAGTGAAGAGGAGGAAGAGGCATACAGGTATACAGTGAAGAGGCATACAGGTGTACAGTGAAGAGGATGAAGAGGCATACAGGTATACAGTGAAGAGGATGAAGAGGCATACAGGTATACAGTGAAGAGGATGAAGAGGCATACAGGTATACAGTGAAGAGGCATACAGGTGTACAGTGAAGAGGAGGAAGAGGCATACAGGTATACAGTGAAGAGAATAAAGAGGCATACAGGTATACAGTGAAGAGAATGAAGAGGCATACAGGTATACAGTGAAGAGGCATACATGTATACAGTGAAGAGAATGAAGAGGCATACATGTATACAGTGAAGAGAATGAAGAGGCATACAGGTATACAGTGAAGAGGAGGAAGAGGCATACAGGTATACAGTGAAGAGAATGAAGAGGCATACATGTATACAGTGAAGAGAATGAAGAGGCATACAGGTATACAGTGAAGAGGAGGAAGAGGCATACAGGTATACAGTGAAGAGGAGGAAGAGGCATACAGGTATACAGTGAAGAGGAGGAAGAGGCATACAGGTATACAGTGAAGAGGATGAAGAGGCATATAGGTATACAGTGAAGAGGAGGAAGAGGCATACAGGTATACAGTGAAGAGGAGGAAGAGGCATACAGGTGTACAGTGAAGAGGAGGAAGAGGCATACAGGTATACAGTGAACAGGAGGAAGAGGCATACAGGTATACAGTGAAGAGGATGAAAAGGCATACAGGTATACAGTGAAGAGGATGAAAGGCATACAGGTATACAGTGAAGAGGATGAAGAGGCATACAGGTATACAGTGAAGAGGATGAAAAGGCATACAGGTATACAGTGAAGAGGAGGAAGAGGCATACAGGTATACAGTGAAGAGGAGGAAGAGGCATACAGGTATACAGTGAAGAGGCATACAGGTGTACAGTGAAGAGGATGAAGAGGCATACAGGTATACAGTGAAGAGGAGGAAGAGGCATACAGGTATACAGTGAAGAGGCATACAGGTATACAGTGAAGAGGAGGAAGAGGCATACAGGTGTACAGTGAAGAGGAGGAAGAGGCATACAGGTATACAGTGAAGAGGAGGAAGAGGCATACAGGTATACAGTGAAGAGGAGGAAGAGGCATACAGGTGTACAGTGAAGAGGAGGAAGAGGCATACAGGTATACAGTGAAGAGGAGGAAGAGGCATACATGTATACAGTGAAGAGGATGAAGAGGCACAGTCCGTTAATCCCTGTTCCTTAGAGGTTGGGACCCAAAATGAGTATCCAAGCTGGGAGACTAAATTCCCAATTTCACTTCTGGGCTAAAAAGCCCAGTTGAAGTATCCCTGCATAAATGCACCTTGCAGCTTGTGATAACAATAGAGAGGCCACGCCGCAGTCAAGTTTAGAATTGAATTATCTCGCAGGGTTGTTAGATTAGTACAAATCAAGTATAGTTGATAGAAATAGTTGCTCTGGTTATGGTTATATTTAACTGCTTGTGCTGCCAGCTGGGCCATCTGCATTTCTATTTGTGCCGTCGTCTTTTACAAATGTGAATGAGTGGTGTTGGTGCCACAACCATTTGGTATTATGGTGCAAAACATTATTATTCATAGTATTTGTTAATCCATCCCCCGCCCACCTGTTTTCTCCCCAATTGTACTTGGCCAATTCTCCCTGCTGTCATTTCCCCACCTCCTCCGCCGATCCGGGGAGAGTTGTAGACTAGCACATGCCTCCTCCGATACATGTGCAGTTGCCAGCCGCTTCTTTTCACCTGACAGCGAGGGCTTTCAGTTCAGGAGGTAGCGTGTAGCTATTCCCTCCAGTTCCCCTCAACCTCGAACGGTCAGGCACCCTGACCTGTGCAGCGATCAGGACACTATATACGTATATACACACCCCGGCTTCCCACCCGCAGAGATGGGCAATTGTGCCTGTACTGTATGAACACCCGACCAAGCCGGAGGTAACGCGGGGGCTCGAACCTGCAACCCTGTGTTGGTAGGCAGGGAATCTACCACTGAACTACGCTACTACTACCTGCAAAACATTATTAATATGGTAAATCGCAGGAAAGAAAATCCATATCAAAGAGTCATTTGACCCAGGACTACAAGATACAATACAGCATATAATTGGACTCAATCCTGTCGCGGAGTAATACCACCAAAAGTCCACACATCTATGAGCCTGCACTCACCTGTGCCCAATACACACAGAGCCAGGGTGAGAGCTAAGAGCTTGCCCCGACACATTGTATCTGCTCTCTCAGGCATGCACTTTATATACTATTTTCATATTTAAGCTCAGAGGGAGTCAGGGCCCCCCTGTGGAGCTCAGTAGGTGTTGTGGAAATAAATATTTTATACTAGAATCTAATTGCATTTTGTGGCCTAGAGCGCCCTACCAGACAAACTGCAATACCATTCTAATGGCTATGGTCCTCACTGGTGCTACAATACACACATGAAGAATTTAGGCTGGCGCACACACACACACACACACACACACACACACACACACACACACACACACACACACACACACACACACACACACACACACGAACACACGAACACACGAACACACACACAGACACAGACACACACACACACACACACACACACACACACAAAAATTCCTTACAAGTCTGTACACCAGCCGCCCCTCATGTATGGTAGTGTAGGTCTATGGGTCGTGGAGCTCTCTCTCTCTGTGTGTGTGTGTGTGTGTGTACTGTACTGTACAGTATGTGGGTCTGCTTACTTATTCAGAAGAGGTCGATAGGGAAAATCTGAGGGAATCTGTGAAGCATACAGTAGTGTCACAGGGGACAGAGCCTATGCAGCCTCTGCCTATTGAGCGGAATGCTGGCCTTGTACATTTATATATTTCTCAGGGAGAGCGCATATTAATAAACAGCCTAAGCAGCCTAAAATAACAAGTTTAAAACAGTAATCATGCAGTAAGGCATAACGTCCAACATCAGGGTTTTGGGGTTAAGCACATGCACACACATGCGTGCGCGCGCACACACACACACACACACACACACACACACGCACAGGCATGCACGCACACACGCACAGGCATGCACACACGTGAGCGCGCACACAGACACACGTGTACCCACACATAAATAAAAACATAAATAAATACATACAGGCCACAGAGACAGAGAGTATTGTCCTCCACTGACTGCAGTATAAACAATCAGCAGAGCCTGATCTTCTGAGAGAAGGTCCAGATTGATCCCGCAGAGCGTCCAGCTTGTAGCACTCAGCCTTGGCATAGACCTGCTGACAATGACATCAACAGCTGACACATCCCTAGCCCTCACTTTAATAAGGCCATCAAAAGAAAGGCCAGGGCACAGGCTACGGTAGCCTTGGCTCCATCATACCATGCTGGGCCAACACACCAACATGTCCTTCGACACACACACACACACACGCAGACACACATATGCATGGACGCGCGCGCACGCGCACACACACACACACACACACACACACACACACACACACACACACACACACACACACACACACACACACACACACACACACACACACACACACACACACACACACACATACACACAATACACAGAGAGAGAACAAACAAACAGATGGCCACATGGTCCAACATTGTGTTCTAAAGGGAGCTGCTAAAAGTGGAAAAACAGTGAAAATGTTCTTCATGCTGGGTCCATAACTACACAGTTAAGCCCTCCTGCAGGCCTGTCTCACTGCAGGCCTGTCTCACTGCAGGCTGTCTCACTGCAAACTGTCTCACTGCAGGCTGTCTCACTGCAGGCTGTCTCACTGCAGGCTGTCTCACTGCAGGCCTGTCTCACTGCAGGCTGTCTCACTGCAAACTGTCTCACTGCAGGCCTGTCTCACTGCAGGCCTGTCTCACTGCAGGCTGTCTCACAGTCTCACTGCAGACTGTCTCACTGCAGGCTGTCTCACTGCAGACTGTCTCACTGCAGGCTGTCTCACTGCAGACTGTCTCACTGCAGACTGTCTCACTGCAGGCTGTCTCACTGCAGACTGTCTCACTGCAGGCCTGTCTCACTGCAGACAGTCTCACTGCAGACAGTCTCACTGCAGACTGTCTCACTGCAGACTGTCTCACTGCAGACTGTCTCACTGCAGACTGTCTCACTGCAGGCTGTCTCACTGCAGGCCTGTCTCACTGCAGGCCTGTCTCACTGCAGGCTGTCTCACTGCAGACTGTCTCACTGCAGGCTGTCTCACTGCAGGCTGTCTCACTGCAGACTGTCTCACTGCAGGCTGTCTCACTGCAGACTGTCTCACTGCAGGCCTGTCTCACTGCAGGCCTGTCTCACTGCAGACTGTCTCACTGCAGACTGTCTCACTGCATGCTGTCTCACTGCAGACTGTCTCACTGCAGGCTGTCTCACTGCAGACTGTCTCACTGCAGACTGTCTCACTGCAGACTGTCTCACTGCAGGCCTGTCTCACTGCAGGCCTGTCTCACTGCAGGCCTGTCTCACTGCAGACAGTCTCACTGCAGGCCCGTCTCAATCTTGGCCTACTGCAGGGGCCCATAGAAATCCCATCAGGATCACCAAACATGGCTGTGTGTGTGTGTGTGTGTGTGCGTGCGTGCGTGCGTGCGTGCGTGCGTGCGTGCGTGCGTGCGTGCGTGCGTGTGTGCGCGCACGCGTGTGCGACTGTGCGTGCATGCGTATCGATGATGCACTTAACTAGAGGCACAGTCACAGGGTGGGCTCAATGCGGCGCTCAGCTCCAATATGGCTTTCACTGTAAGGCATTTTCACACACACACACACACACACACACACACACACACACACACACACACACACACACACACACACACACACACACACACACACACTGCAAGGCATTTCCACACACACACACACACACACACACACACACACACACACACACACACACACACACACACACACACACACACATTTCCATATGAATAAATATGAGGAGAAATCAAATAAATAAAAGGACGGCAGGGGAAAATAATCCTGTTAAAGATCAAACAGCAGACTCTGCTCTGCTCTCTCTATTTGAGACCTACAGTGTATGCCCCCACCCCCACCTCCTCTTTCTCTCTTTTTCCTCACTCTCTCCATCTTGCAATCCTCTCTCCCCCCATCCTCCATCTCCTTTCCATTTCATGGCCAACCATATCTTTAATCTCGCTCTTCCCCCTTTCCCCCTGTCTAACGCTCCCTCGCCCGCCCTCCCTCTCTCTCTGTCTTTCCTCTCCAGTGCAGAACTAAATGGAGATTAATGAAGGGAGGAAGAAGTGTCTGTCATCCACACAGGCTGATGCAGCCACCACAGCCAGTACAGTACTGGATGTGTTCTAAACACACTGTGGGGAACGCCATGTACAGTCACACTAGCTGCTAGTGTAGAGAGCTAGCTAGTCATGCGCTACTGACTAGCATACAGCCCAGCAAGCTCCAACTGAGAACAACTACAGATTAGCCATCCGCTCCGCCTTAAAAGATGGTCTGTATGCTGCATGTTCCTTTTAGTGGGGATATTACAGTTTGGGATTAGAGCTGCAACGATTAATTGATTAATCAATTAGTTGTCATTCAACTACATGTATTAAATTAACTATTTTCAATCAGTTTGAGTATATTTTTAAGGGGCAAAAACTAAATGTGAATATTTTCTGGTTTCTTTGCTCCTCTATGACAGTAAACTGAATAACTTTGGGTTGCGGACAAAACAAGACATTAGAGGACGTCATGTGGGGCTTTGGGAAACACTGACATTTTTCACCATTTCATGTCATTTCATAGACCAAACAACTAATCGATTAACCGAGAAAATAATCGCCAGATTAATCGATCATGAAAATAATCGTTAGTTGCAGCCCTATTGGGGATATGGGATTTCTCTCTCTCTGTCTCTTTGTCATTGTGGGATATTCAGAGCACACACCCCACTGTCTCATTTCCTCTCCCAAGTTTAAATCCTGACAACTGACGTGGGCTCGCCGCTCACACGCCAGTCAAACAGCCTCTGATAAGCTCCACAGGAAATTGACTGGTAATTTAGAGCTTGGTATCCCACGTCACGTCCCTCCGCCACCCACCGCGCCCTTGCTTAGAGGTCAAGCAGCTTTCACTCATCTCATATGCAGATTTGTCCATTGGGTACGATCTGAACATGAGGAGTGATCCGCCAAGCATGTCCGCCATTCATAAGCCATTACCAGTGACAAGTTAAACTGATGACTTGAACTGAAGTTTTATACCCATATTGCTTCTCATTTTTTATACATTTTTGCTGGCGTGGCTAAATCATAAAAGAAGCCTGGAGAGTAATCTGTGTTGAGTGTCATGTGTGTGTGTGTATGTGTGTGTGTGCGTGCGTGCGTGCGTGCGTGTGTGTGTGTGTGTGTGTGTGTGTGTGTGTGTGTGTGTGTGTTTGTACGCATAACAGAGACAGGGCAGGAGCATGTTGCATGAAATATGCAGCAGGCAGATTCGTTGGCCTTGCGTGTGTGTGTGTGTGTGTGTGTGTGTGTGTGTGTGTGTGTCGTTGGCCTTGCATGTGTGTGTGTGTGTGTGTGTGTGTGTGTGTGCGTGTGTGTGTGTGTGTGTGTGTGTGTGTGTGTGTGTGTGTGTGTCGTTGGCCTTGCATGTATAAGGGGAAAAGACTGTAAGCTTCACCCTGGTGGGTCATGAATGAGTCTTCAGTGGATTCCTTACTCAAACATGCATGGAGAGAAACCCTTAAGCACACACACTCAAGTGGGCTTCAAGATATTCTCTGACAAAGGGTAGAAATGTCAGTTTCTTTATACACTTCAGTATGTATGTTATAGTCTCTTTGTTCATCCTTTTCTAAGAAATCAATTATGTCTAATCTAATATGCACGCTTCAAACTAGTCAAAACCAGTTCTACAATATAGAACATAAAGTCTATCCACCTTATTTCTAGCTGCCATGATGCCTTACATGAAATATGTGCGTCCGGTGTAATCCTCCCAGCCCTCTCCCCCCGTTACGTTGCTGACACGGACACAACATAGCCCGTCTGTAAACGATGTTTCAAAGCTGCAGGCGAAGGGAGCCAATCACGTCCAGCTTGGACAAATATCTCGCCGATAAATATCCCGACTTGTTCAAAGAGCAACAGGTTAGCGGATGTGATAGATGATAATATTATTACATTCCCTCAAATAAGTCATCAAACAAGTGTTATTTCTGTGTGACAAGCAAAAAAAAATTCAGAGTCGGAGTTTGACGAGGAAATGTGCTTAGTACGAGCACCGCAGACCCTCTGCCAATAAGTAACTTTAACCAGCTGCAACAATCAGTCATGTTCTAGACCGGACCTTGCAGCCATAATCATTTTACAGCGGGGCATTCAAAAATAAGGTGGATATTTGTACATGATTGTCTCTCATGGCGCAAACACGCTGGGAATGGAAGCGACGCAGCGCCTCATGGAAGCGTTGAGCAGGAGCCTGGCCATTCACACCAGAAGCGCTCTGTTTAGCTCCTTGCCCGTCACAACTTGCACTGACTTCATGCTTGGCTGCACGCAGCCGCTTGCGGCTCACATCAAAAATAGACCAGACGTGGAAACTCTCGCTGGAGGACGCAAGACGGGTCGCGACTGGTGCGATCGGTCTAACTTGTTAACAAGGACGCCGAAATGAAACTGCCTACGCATCGTGTCGCTTCCATGTCAGATCCGTTTCCAGTGTATCTGGGCTGTAAGGACACTTTCACACTTGCCTTGTTTGGTTCGATTGAGTCGAACTGCAGTTCGTTTTCCCCCTTCATGTGCTTCGTTTTGGCAGGTGTGAACACAGCAATTGCACTCGGGTGCGGATCAAAACAACCGGTTCCAAACAAACTCTGATACGGTTCGTTTGTGGTGAGATAACGTGATCCGAACTCGATCTGACTCAGCTGCAGGAAGCATTTCACATTTTATTTATTTATTTTGCATTTTTGGATTACACCAGCTCCTGTACTACGCTGTGATGTGTGTAATGGGCTGAGGACGAGTATATCTTTAGTTTCTCTCTCTCTCTCTCTCACACACACACACACACACACACACACACACACACACACACACACACACAAGCCATGTGTCATCCATGTAACATCAGTCCTCATCAGCCTCCGCCTCCAACACACCCTGGCAGTGAGGGAATGGCTATAGTAATCCCTATAGTAAACTGTCCACACACTATACACACTATCACAGCACGGACAGTCAGTGTGAGCAGGTTACAGATCATACAGGAGTAGGATGAGGCAGAAAAGTACCATAAAGTATCATAAGGTCACTGTTAAAACTGTTAACGCACTACTGAGCCGCCTCGACACTCCAACTCCCTCAGGGAACTTATAAGAACTAGAAATATTGCACGCTCATTTCTAGCGTGTCGTGCTCACCTCGCCTGTGCTCTGCGGAACCCCCAGCTGCCTTATTATAGTACTTAGATATTGTAGGGCAGGGCAGACAATTGTCCAAGTCCCTCTGATCCGAGTCCCAAGCGAGTCTCAAGTCAATTGGTCCCGAGTCTCAAGCAAGTCCCAAGTCTTTCCTTTTGTCGGCAAGTCAAGTCAAGTCAAGTCACAATGTTATTTCAAGTCAAGTCTCGAGTCGAGTCACAGGTTATGTCAAGTCGAGTCACAGGATAGAAAAAATGACAAGGCAGAGATTATTTAGGCTGCAGACGTGCGCATTCACGTTAATACGTGCTTGTTGCCAAGCAACACACTTCTCTCAGACGAGCTCGAGACAGCTGACAGACAGCTCCAACTCAGCTCAAACTTATAGAGTTGTATTCAAAGCATAGAAACGTTCTCACAGCTCAATTTAACAGCGCCAACACAAGCAGTTTGATCACAAGTGCAATCAGTACTGAATGCGATGGCAGACTGCGCACTGCGGGCAGTTGACGAAGTCAGGAAGAAATTGAAAGATCTTCCGACGCATTAGCCTTGTACCAAGACGCTGATTACATTACACTGCATTACATTGCTGATGCGTCTATTTACAGCACATATCGATCGATATTTTTGGAGAAGATTCCGGCCGCATCACGCGCAGATCAAGATGAGACAGCTGTCAGTGAGTAGCTACGCATTTGGGTGTAACTTTTACGCCTGCTCCATACACAGACGCAGCGCATACAGGGTGCACTAGTCATAAAATTAAGTTAGTCGTAACTTTGAGTTCTACATCGGACGTAACGTGTAAACCTAGGCGTACGCCCAGCTGGTGCACTCGGCTGATCTTGTCACAAGTCTGAGTCGAGTTTCGAGTCATTTTCTTCCAAGTCCGAGTCGAGTTTCAAGTATTTACCTTCCAAGTCCGAGTCGAGTCGGAAGTCGTCAAATTTGCGACTCGAGTCGACTCGAGTCCGAGTCCCTATGACTCGAGTCCAATTGTCTGGGGCAGGGCTATTCAATTAGCGGCCCGCGGGCCGGATTCGGCCCGCCAATCAAGTCCGACCGGCCCGCGAATGAGTCCCCCCCCCCCCAATTTTTTTTTTTAAAAATTAAGATTTCTTTTTTTTACAATTAAACCTCATTTACTTATTACACTCGACTGGTTGTTTTTCAGATGAGAGAGAGAGAGAGAGAGAGAGAGAGAGAGAGAGAGAGAGAGAGTATATGGGGAGGGCACTCTTACCAAAAACCCTAAACAAACGGCTTGAATTGAAAACAAACATTATGATAATGCATTTACTCAGGACGTAATTACAAGCATCGATTAAATTCACCTTATGTTCAGACCTAACAGTGGGCCAAATTCTTCCGGGGTCCACCTAACACTTCCGGTGGTCACGGCGCCAAAATACAAACAACGCCGAAGAAGAGAGTCAGTGCAGCGCTAGCAGTAAACAAAGAACGTAACCTACTACACTACAAGCAAGCGGAGTATCCACTGTTAGCCGCCAGGTTAGATAACGTTATCGTCGACAATGCCGAGCAGCACGCCATGTTCCGTCAAAGGGTGCTACAATAATTCGATTAAGCGAAAACTGTTTTTAGAGCAAGAATGCGTTGAACATCGCCCACAGCTGCGGTCTGAGTGCTGTGGAGCCCCATACGACCTGCATGCACCTCCAAAGAGGGAGGAAGCTCTACAGCTCTGGGTGAAGGCTAATAAAGTTGTCAGAGTAGCAGCAGCAGGATCGAGCTTGTCTTCATCTCCAAACCTTTTGTATATTGTGTAAATAACTACCGTTGTCCAAACCTGTATTAATTTCCATTTATTTGGTGAAACAAATAGTATTTCACTGCAAGCTTCAACTTATTTACTTGTCAATGTGAATATATTAATAATATATAATTGTGAATATGCACTCATGTTTCGGGAATTTTCAAGGCAGACGTGAAACGATGTAGACTAACTATGGCATAGCCTGTGATGTCACGTTGAAGGCTGGGTTTACCCAGGCTACCCATAGGTATCCTGGAATGAGTGAGGGGGGCTCCTTTTTCCAAGCTTTGTCTGGAGGGAGGTCCACAGTCAGAATTTTGAAAACCTATCTTAAACTGTCCACTCTGTCCAAACATGTATGTAATATATACTTTCATTTAACCAGGCCAGGAAGTGTAGATTAGGATATTGTTGTTTGTGCTGCATATTGTCCACCAATTAAATACATTGTGGATTTTCCCCCTCAGTCCTGCTGTCAGTGCTATTTTGTGTTGCATCACCTAGACAAGGAACATACCATACCATAATATCACAGATTTACAATAGGAAAGTTACTTTGTATTACGTCCAAGGGAAGGATCAATTTACATGGGCAGTCAGTTTTTTGGAGGGGTAAATGTGTTTACTTGTTATTCAAAAAAAGATATACATGTACAATGGACAAAGTTAATTAATGGTAACAGCATTCAACAATGAAATAACTTCGGCAACTCTCATACATACAAACATACAACTTGAACTAGAGCTGCACAATATATCGTTTCAGCATCGTCACCGCAATGTGCACATGCGCAATAGTCACATTGTAGGACATGCAATGTCAAAGAATAAGGCAAATTAACTTGAACACGTCAGGCTATAACTTTATTGCTGCTTGATACTTAGCACACTAGCATCCTGCCAATCAGTCTGGCTGCAGCTAAAAACACTTGCTACTACGTCACATCCATGCAGGTTACCCACTACCTTCTTAAAAGGGACAAGGCGTGATGAGCCAATCAAGTCATTTGGTGAAAATCGTGTATTTTTTCATATCGCAATATATATCGCAGAAACCAAATATATTGCAATGTCTGTTTTTCCCCAATATCGTGCAGCTTCCTAACTTGAACCAACTTTAACTTCACACTGCAACCTCAGACATCTGGTCACTCATGAATATTAAATTACTTACCGGTACTTGCTCAACTTATCACATTGAGTGCAATGTGATAAGTTGAGCACATAAAAAGAAGGGGGGGGGGGGTCAGTAATTTAATCTTCATGAGTGACCAGATCTCTGAGGTTGCAGTGTGAAGTTAAAGTTGGTTCAAGTTAAAGTGGCGAAATCGATACAGAAAAGGAAAAAATACTGAACACTCAAAAAGATGGGAGAGGGTGAATTAGAGAGCAGAATTAACAGTTTGGATCTAGATTTCACAAAGCTGCATGTACCTGTCGCTCAATAACAAGCTGCCTGCCTGAAAATCATCCACAATACGAGGCAGCATATGTTTAAAATAGCAAGCCTTTAGCCTAGACACAATCGCAGCACAGAAATTGTCATCATATGTGACACTGATCAAGGCTTGCTGGGATGGGGTCCAGATGAGCAGCTTTGCTGCTCTCAGCCCTGTGCAGAACATGCCCAGCTGCACCTGCATGTAGTCAAGTCAAGTCAAATTTATATAGCACCTTTCACACACAAAGGCAATCCAAGGTGCATTACAAAAAATAATTGAAAGACAAGCAGCAATGCATAGCACACAAAGAGAAAAAAATAATAATAAGAAAGAAATCAACAGCATATCAAAACACTTTCATAATTAAAATAGAACAATAAACCAAAACTGCTACCCGCTAGCAGTTTGCCTAGTCGGGGCTGGTACTAGCCTCTTCGCCTAGCAAGGAGGGTGATGTGGGTTTGAACATATGGTTTAAACATTATAAAACAAAAATAAAATAGAGAGTTCGGCTCTATATTAATACGTTTTCACTTTACAAGAAAAAAAAGGTGCGACGTGCGTGCGAGCGTCCTTCTCCTGTGACTCACTCTCTCAGCCAGCCATAGAGAGTTCCGCTCTATATCAAGAGAGTTCGGCTCTATATTAATACGTTTTCACATTTTGTAATAGCCAGGTGGCCCGTGTGGTTGGAGTTGGAATTCCCCATCCACCATCTTTACATCTGAGGTCTTGCTGCTGACGAGGTCTTCCAGAGACTCAAAATATTTTCCCAAGACTGGACACTTGATCTCTAACAGTTCCTCAGTGTTCAACACTCCGTCAGGACTTGCCGACAGCCATGGCTCTTCTACACTGACCACAGTGCCTCTGCCACTGACAGAGTAGCCACAGCCTTCCAGCCACTGGGAAGCTACCAGCTCACTCTCCTTCCCATATCGTGTAGCTGCATTCCCATGGAACCTGGGGTAGAGGTGCTCCTGCAGGAACTTCTCAGGAATGGCTCTGACTGGAACCCTCTTGGCTGAGCTAGCAGTGATGCGAATTTTGCGAGCATCATACCACATGTGTGAGGCACTCTGCTCTTTGGTGATGTGCTCCAGTGATGCAGACTTGGTCAGGTCAAGTGCAATGAAGGTACTGTAAAATAACAGACACTTCTGGCAGGTGGTGGGAACATCATGCTCATCATGTGGAAGGGAATCTGGCTGGGGTGGCTCTTCTCTTGGCTGAGCGTTGAAACATTTGTAGAGCAGGCTTCCTACAGGCAGCTTCAAGTGGCTCAGGCTCTCCCTAAACGTATCATGTGAATGAAATGCAGGGGTGGACAATGTGGCCTCACCTCTGGGTGCTGAAATTGGTCAGTGGCTCTGTGGTGTGCGTCCTTGGGCCCCGGCGCTAGCAAGCTAGCTAGCTTAAGGCCGAGGGACACGGTCAAGATACGCGGCCAGCCCGAAGAAGCTAGCAGATTAGCTTTGGGCAAGCAGCTCCTAATATCACAGAAAGCTGCCGTATCGCAGCATCAATAATCCCCGACGCAGGGCCCACCGTTGTCCGACGAGCTGGCCCTTTGTGGGGCAAAAAGCAGCTGAGCTGGCTTGAAGAGACTAGGCTAGCTTGGTCTCCCAGTTGGTAGGAATTATCCTGGAGGTGCCTAGCTATGCTAGCCCGCCACACCAAAACACCATCAGAGATTTCTCGGATCCTCCGGCTCTAAGTGGAGGGTTCCAGAATCACCGAGCTCTGTCCTTTCACAACCCGGAAGGTTGCGATTTCGGCTCATCCAGAGGTTTCTCGGATCATCAGGCTCTTAATGGAGGGTTCCTGGGTAGCCGAGCTCTGTTCCACTCGGCGTGGGGGAAAGAAGCTAAGCTAGCTGACGTAGCTAGCTGGTATTGTCCAGAGTGAGCGTGTTTTTCCCCAGAGTGCAGATGGCAAAGTTAACGTAACCACTGAAGACACAGAAACATAAAACGTAAAACATAAAAACAAGATAAAACGATTAAAAGCCGTGTGCGATTGCTGCAGCACTAGAGCCCGGGTCGCCAGCACAAAATAATTGAAGATATCCCCGTAGGTTATTTGTGGCCATTTTCGCATGTCATCGTCCCAGTCGCTAATAGTTGACGGGTGCGGTACGCTATCTCCATCCGACTGCAGCAGTGTTGAAGACGTATGCGCCCATATATTGACCACGTTATCCATTTTAAAATGTACACAACGTTTACCGTTACTATTGCTGCTAATACTAACTACTGCCACTACTACTAACTACTGCTAGCCGTAAGCTTCTTCTTATTATTATTATTGCACTCCCTTCCTCACTCCGCCAACCGGCGCTGCTGAGTTAGATGATATTGGCGCTGCCGGCGTTTTTTTTTTTTTTTTTTGGCCGGAAGTCGTAGGACAGCCACAGTTCCGGGTCAAATGGGCGTGCCTACATAAGGTGAATACAATCAGCTGCTTACCCAAACACTTAAGCTACTATACAATCAGCTGCTTACCCAAGCACTTAGGCTACTATACAATCAGCTGCTTACCAAACACTTAATCTACTATACAATCAGCTGCTTACCCAAGCACTTAGGCTACTATACAATCAGCTGCTTACCCAAACACTTAAGCTACTATACAATCAGCTGCTTACCCAAACACTTAAGCTACTATACAATCAGCTGCTTACCCAAGCACTTAGGCTACTACTATACAATCATGTGCTTACCCAAACACTTAAGCTACTATACAATCAGCTGCTTACCAAGCACTTAGGCTACAATAGACACGTTTCCTGGGCACTTCCGGTTTGCTTCCGGACTCGGCCGCGAGATGTATTTCTCTTCCGGTGTTTGTGAATACAAAGAAGCGTAACGTACTAGCGTAGTAGCCATAGCGACCGCCAAAAAAATGCAAACTTGGGATCATTCTCCGAGTCTCCTGTCTAACGAAAGAGTGTCTATCCCACACCCGTTGACAGTGGACACATATGTGTAATATGTGATAATATGTGTAAATGGCCGAACGTGACTACAGGCAGGATTATAGCGTATTTTGAGGAATCAATGGAGGTGGACGGCAACGCGATGAACAATCTCAAAAGCTCCGAAACGTCAGCCAGACTAATGTTAGGTAAGGTTGCAGTCCTCTCCTCTGTCACAGTCAGTCAGACTAACGTTAGGCTACAGTCCTCTCCGCTGTCACAGTTAGTCAGACTAACGTTAGGTTACAGTCCTCTCCTCTGTCACAGTCAGTCAGACTAATGTTAGGTTACTGTCCTCTCCTCTGTCACAGTCAGTCAGACTAACATTAGGTTACAGTCCTCTCCTCTCTCACAGTCAGCCAGACTAACGTTACAGTGACAGTACTCTCCTCTCTCACAGTCAGACTAACGTTAGGTTACAGTCCTCTCCTCTCTCACAGTCAGCCAGACTAACGTTAGGTTACTGTCCTCTCCTCTGTCACAGTCAGTCAGACTAACGTTAGGTTACAGTCCTCTCCTCTGTCACAGTCAGCCAGACTAACGTTAGGTCTCTCTCCATTCAAAAACAACACAGTTTGCCTTGATCACTGCAAAACATGACATGCCATGTGTAGCCTCCACACAATGGGGCTACACACGGTAAATCATGGTAAATACGCAGCACAATACCCACCGTGGTAAACAGAAGAAGACTGGGATATTAACTTTAAGGCGACTCACTTCTAGACTTGAATTAAATTGTATTCACTTACTATCTGCTCCGTGGATTACCATTTTACAATTTTGGAGCCGAAATTGTAACATAGCAACGTTGGTCCACAAACGTTGCTATTTTACAATCGTTTTGGAGATCGGGTTGGGATTATAACATTAGTTTGCCGAGTCGCACCTGGTAATCCAGAAATGGCGTTACCTTTGTCTACTTGTAGATCATCAAGAAACTTTAAATTAATAACGTTAGATGTGTTTAACAGAGCTGTATATCGGGTCTAGCAGCTGATCAGCAGCTCAGACAGCCTCAAACATGAGGTGATTGACAGCTCTATAATTAGCAAAATATCAGTGGATGGAAACGCGCATTGTTTCGCATTTTATTTTGCCGACTTTCTGAAAATTCGATTAAAAGTTGCAATACATTTGGATGGAAACCCAGTCACACAATCTAGTTGCTGCAACTTGAGATGGTATTGGATATGCATCATGTGTGCTGATGCTCAAAACACTGTCGATCCAACCACTCGTTCAGGCGTTTCTGTGTATTGTGACAGCCACGCACTGCACAATGTGTTCCAGAATAACCCATTGTTAATAACGTCTGCTAACGTTAGTGTAGCTGATGTTAGCGATCGTTGTAAAAAAGTTTGGATATTTCGGCTGCTGCCTTCTGATGTGCTCGCTGCTGTGGACGCAATGTGGACTTAACCGGAAGCCGGGGACACGAAAGGCTGCTATGGCGCCGCCCTAGGCCAGTGCTGGGAAACGTGTCTATACAATCAGCTGCTTACCCAAACACTTAAGCTACTATACAATCAGCTGCTTACCCAAGCACTTAGGCTACTATACAATCAGCTGCTTACCCAAACACTTAAGCTACTATACACTCAGCTGCTTACCCAAACACTTAAGCTACTATACACTCAGCTGCTTACCCAAGCACTTAGGCTACTATACAATCAGCTGCTTACCCAAACACTTAGGCTACTATACAATCAGCTGCTTACCCAAACACTAGGCTACTATACTCGCTTATCGAGACTCATAGAGCAGTTGTGGATTAGCAATATATTCATCTATCTATTGGGCTGGTTCTGTGGGCCTTGCTACATGTTTTCCCCCCCCTGGAGGTGCAGACATCTCCCCAGTTGTTTTTCAGTGGGAGTGTGCAGGGCAGCCAGGGGAAGGCGGCGGGGGGCTGGGCTCATCTGAGGCTTGTACCGGGGAGAGAGAAGCATTAACTGGCAGCTTGGCATGGACAACTGACTGCAGCTAAGTCGACAGGAAGACTCCTCTGAGGCCGCCGCAGAAACTCAGGAAGCCCGCTTTGGAGAAAGTGGAGCTGCAGCACATGAAAGCATCTGCCCAGTGACGCCTTCCAACTTCCGCATCTGTTTTCCAAATTCACAGCAACTAGAGCAATGAGGCGAGAGCCTTTTGAATGCACTGAAATAAGCCTAAATGAAAGAAAGTCAGATCGTCATCTGAAATAGCTTTTTAAGAAGGCCCGCTCCCCTGCATGAATCTCTGTCAACAGTACTTGTACTTGGATAGAGAAAGCTACAGTTTTCACCTTGAGGCAGAAAATGTGTTCGTCCCCCCCTCCTCCCCCTAACCTGACGCTGCCAAATGGTTTGTTTTCACATAACCATCCGGGAACGACTTTCAAAAAAGACCTGGCAGGTGATTGGATGAAGCATCTTTCTATCATGTCTATCCTCCCCCTGCATCCATGCTGCATGAAAAAAGCAAAGCTGTAGTAAAAAAAAAAAGTGATACTCATGTCATGTTCACCATGTTTTCCAATGGATCTTGTCAGCTGCATGTTGAGCTTCTTTTCTTTCGTTTCTGACTGGTCTCCATCATTACTGTGTTTACTGTAACTTCCCTGCACTTGACCCAGCATGTTGTTACTGTAACTTCTCTGCACTTGACCCAGCATGTTGTTACTGTAACTTCCCTGCACTTGACCCAGCATGTTGTTACTGTAACTTCCCTGCACTTGACCCAGCATGTTGTTACTGTAACTTCCCTGCACTTGAGCCAGCATGTTGTTACTGTAACTTCTCTGCACTTGAGCCAGCATGTTGTTACTGTAACTTCTCTGCACTTGACCCAGCATGTTGTTACTGTAACTTCTCTGCACTTGACCCAGCATGTTGTTACTGTAACTTCCCTGCACTTGACCCAGCATGTTGTTACTGTAACTTCCCTGCACTTGACTCAGCATGTTGTTACTGTAACTTCTCTGCACTTGACCCAGCATGTTGTTACTGTAACTTCTCTGCACTTGACCCAGCATGTTGTTACTGTAACTTCCCTGCACTTGACTCAGCATGTTGTTACTGTAACTTCCCTGCACTTGACCCAGCATGTTGTTACTGTAACTTATCTGCACTTGACCCAGCATGTTGTTACTGTAACTTCCCTGCACTTGACCGATCATGTTGTTACTGTAACTTCCCTGCACTT
>NC_139627.1:36859451-36894451 GCF_964638095.1 Poromitra crassiceps | reverse complement strand
AAAAGGACAGTCAAGACACTGGGGAGAGAAGACATGTGGAAAAGGACAGTCAAGACACTGGGGAGAGAAGACATGGAAAAGGACAGAAATGAGTGGCCCTACAGAAGACCTCAATCCTTTCAACTGGCAAACTGTCCCTCTCATTCACTTGCTGTCTGTTTTGTACCCCTCCCTCCTCTCGCTGTGCTGTGCTGTGCTGTGCTGTGCTGTGCTGTGCTGTGCTGTGCTCACTGTCTCATTCATCCTGTTCATATCAGCATTGCTCTCTCTCCCCTCTCTGCTATCTTCTTCATTTTCTCTCTTCTTCCCTCCTCCTTTGATCCGCGGGCTGAATTATTCCATCTAGCCCTGCCTTTTAATTCTCCTGATTGAGCCAATTACCTTCTGGCTGGATCAATCTGGGTAAGGTAATGAATCAAATGGCTGCCGCATAAAAGCCACATAACCACTTCAACCAGCGAAATGAACAAGGCAGCGAGGACGAGCTGGTGAGGGAGGACAGAGGAAAAGCAGGGGGTTGATGGGAGGGAATACCGTCTATTTACCACAGCCGTGCATGAATCAGCATGTACGTTAAGTGCCTCATTTTGTGTCCCTGCATCTACCTGGCTTATATACTCCATGATGCAGTATGCAGGGGAGGCACACTGTGCAAACCCTGTTTCCTCAGGGATTATCTCAAATGTATGGGCTCTGTGGAGAACTGGGTCACTCTGATCCTGAATGGTGCCATCGTAGCAGAAAACCACTGAGTCAATATCCTTTAGTATGCCACAATCCACTCCCTGCTAGTCAGAACCTTCCCACCTCTCACATCCATCTCTGAGTGCAGCGCCGGGCCAGTGTGGAAGCGGACACGCCAACACATGTGCACACGTGAGCGCACACGCACACGCACACGCACACACACACTCTTTTCCCCATCAGTGCGTCTTGTCATCTCCTGTTGAGCGAGCTGTCCCGTCCTATTGGGCCTCCCTATCCATTATTGATGTAATGGAGCATGGTATCTAATGCAGCCCTGCCTGTGACGAGCACTCCAGCCCAGGGGGGAACCGGGGAAGTGGGCCAGCGGCTGTGGGCTCGGGCTGGGTGAGGCTGGAGGAGAGCCAGGGACGGAGCTTAAGGGGAACGATTGGGCAGGGGTTATCGTACCCGTGGACCAAGCCCTGACACAGACATCTGTAGCAAACCGCATCTCAGGACATAAGCTCGCAGGGTTCTCCCCCATGGCAGAAGACTGATGTCTCGCAGTACCAGAAGAACCTCCCATCACAGGGACAGCTTCTACCCAACTGCCGTCCGCTGAAAGCCCCCACAAATACGGACTTTGTCCCCCCTGATGCCCCCTGAGCAAACCAACATTACCCCCCACCACCACCACCACCACCACCACCGCGGCACCACCACCACCATTTTACATGGACCACAATATTATGTCACTTTAAAAGACTTTTACTTTGCACTTTATTTATTTTTTTATAATTTTGACTTTCTATCTGCTCCATATATTCTGCTATTGCTGTGATTGCTGGGCTGCATACGGCACAAAGACAAATTCCTCGTTTGTAATATGAATTACTCACTATGGCTATTAAAATCATCTGGAATCTTAAAAACATGGAGAAGCCATCAAAGTAGCCAAAACAGAGAAACGATGATAACTGCTCGCACATCGCACCAGCTCAACTTCAACCAGCACGCTTCTTCCAGCGCTAATTATGTCTCATGAGTTCTCGACATAGGTGACCAGATGGAGATCTTGAAGATTAAATATGAACACTGAAATACGGACACCACACTGCAGGTGATCGTTTTGTCTGCCAGGTTGTTTACAGTACAGCTGTAGCCAGGTTGTTTACAGTACAGCTGTAGCCAGGTTGTTTACAGTACAGCTGTAGCCAGGTTGTTTACAGCACAGCTGTAGCCAGGTTGTTTACAGCACAGCGGTACAGCTGTTCTAACAGCAAGTGTTTTGAGAGGATTAACAGTGAAGGGCAGATGACTAATGTCTGCCCCCAGGATACACTGGGGCTAAAATAACCAATGAGCTGCCAATGGCTGATCCTTATTTAATTAGCACTGTTTTTAATGACTCAAAGCAAATGCAAAGTGATTGAGGACAGTAATGAGTTTAGTGCTCCCTCTCGTACTCCTTCCCCTTCATTTCTCCACCAGTCCTCCTCACTGCTAGCTCATGGCTGTCTCAGTAAATCATCAATTAAATGCATCTGACGCACACTGCACAAGGATCCACTGTATTAACTAGCTGTAGCAAAAACTTTACCTACCTACCTACCAACCACCCAACCACTAACCAACCAACCAATCAACCACCTACCAACCACTAACCAACCAACCAATCAACCACCAACCAACCAACCAACCAACCAACCAACCACTAACCAACCAACTAATCAACCACCAACCAACAAACCAACCAACCAACCACTAACCAACCACCCAACGACTAACCAACCAACTAATCAACCACCAACCAACCAACCACTAACCAACCACCCAACCACTAACCAACCAATAGGGCTGGGTTAAAAAAATCGATTCTTAGATTTTAAATCGATTTTTATTTTAATCCTTTGATATCGATTCATATGTCCAGAGATCGATTTATTTTTATTATTATTATTATTATTATTATTTTTATTTTTTTTAAATAAACATAGGCTATAATATTATAGGCTGTGTGTGGTAGTTGAAACATAGTTTCAAGTTGACGTTTATTTAAGTTTGTAGTTTAAACAAAAACATAAATACTGTAGACTACATAAATGGAAATGTTTGATCATTAATATCTACTTTTAGAAATTATATAGGCTGAAATCAAATCACTGTGCATAATTGTGAAAGTGTCTTTATTGACAGATGAAAAGGCTGTTATTTAACCTTTGTCACCATCTGGTGAGTAAATATGTGTGTAACTAAAACCATTAAAATTGATAACCGGTCCGTAACTTTTTTTCCCCATCTACCGGTCCTCGGCGCAAAAAAGGTTGGGAACCCCTGTGTTACATAACTGGACAATGTAATTCAGGTTAGAGCTCAAAAACATGTTTTAGTATCACTAACCAAATCGATATTGAAATTAATCAAATCGGAATCGAATCGAATCGAATCGGGATTAATCGATTCGGAACCTTGTGAATCGTAATCTAATCGATTCTTGAAATTTGAACCAATACCAGCCCTACCAACCAACCAACTAATCAACCACCAACCAACCAACCAACTAATCAACCATCAACCACTAACCAACCAACCAACTAATCAACCACCAACCAACCAACCAACCAACCAACCAACTAATCAACCACTAACCAACCAACCAACCAACCAACCCACCCAACCACCAACCAACCAACCACTAAACAACCAACCAACCAACCATACAAACAAACAACATATTACAATCAAACTAAGATGAAACAATTGCACAAACAGGGGATTATGGACCACATATCCCTTCCAAGAATAAGTTGGCAAAGTCTTTTAAGTCATACCTTTGGGATTTGTTCTGTCTCAATGACTATTTTCTACTTCTTTCATCATCTGTGAGGCATAAAATAATAATAAAACGGCAAAGTAGCCACGTGTTTAGTGACAGAAATCGCAGGAGGCTGCATGGATGCCCTAGATCATTGGTTCCCAAACTGTGGTCCACGGACCACTCGCGGGGCTCCACTTGGTGCTGCGCCAGAGAATTGCAGTTACAGTTTTTACATACACATTAACCCTGAGGAGTTGCCGGATTGGGCCGATTTTCAGAAATATCGCGATATTTGGGAAATATCACAATTTTTAACATTTACTTTCAGAGGCTGCATGCAGCAGGCTCAGTTTTAAAGCCAGAGTGAAGATTCTGGTATCATATGAAACTAGAAGACCTAAGGCAGGGGTAGGCAACTATTTTTCATCGGGGGCCACATGAGAAACCCAGATTGTTGCCGGGGGCCGAACAAATATTGTCAGGCCGTAACCCATGGATGGGCAACTTTGATGATAGAGAGGGCCACAAAAAATGTCCTCGCTACCAGGTTTTGCTGAGGGGCCGAACGGCGCCAGCGCGGAAAATTTGGGGCATTTGAATAAGCCAGGTTTAGAGGAATATTTATTTTAAATTAACAGTTGTGATGTCATTATTCAGTCTCAACCACCAATATTTGATCCTTTTCTCACTCACTCCTATGTTACCACCTGCTCTCAGGGCTTGAAATTAACTTTTTTGACCACCTGCCAATATGGCTGCTAGATTTTAAAGTTACCAGCCAATTAGAATTTCCACTAGCCGAAATGTTTTTCTTGAAATAAACCAGAATATGAGTGGGTTAATTTAAACATATGTATCAGTAAGTGGCCCGGGATTTTCAAAGCCTGTGTTGAGGGTCACACAAACAAAAATGCACTCTTGAAGCTAAATAAATCCAAAACCAATGAGTTTATTATTTAAATTTCTACTTCAATGTAGCCTTTTAGTCATAAAGATTATTGAAAGATATTCCATATTCCAGACTGAAATGCTATAACAGAAGTGGAGTATTGGCCAGAATGACATGAATATTTGGACACTTATTCAGCGGGTATCTTGTATGTTGCGTTCAGGTGCACTGTAAAAAAAAAAAAAAATTTTTTTTTTTTTTTTTTTGCAAAATCATCTGGCGGGCCAGATATTATCGGAGGCGGGCCAATTTTGGCCCGCGGGCCGCCTGTTGCCGACCCCTGACCTAAGGAATCGATTTGTACCAACCATGCCATGCTAGTTTGTCAGGAAGATAGCTAAATAACACTCCACATTTAGGCTGAATTTTGGCGAATTTTGGCGAGGAGAAAAAAATAACATTTTCAAAGGGGTCCTGTCCTCTTTTTCACAGCCTAATGTTGGCAGGTGTGTATGTGTGTCTGTCTGTCTGTCTGTGTGTCTCTGTTTTGAACCAGCTAGTAGCTTTATATTGTCATTTAGCCTTTCTGTTGCTATTGCCTGGTTGAATCAGCCAATTTTATTTTAGGGGTGGGGGGTTGGTATACGCAGTGTTAGTGGTCCCTGGGAAATTTGGTTTGGTACGTAGTGGTACTTGGATGGAAAAGTTTGGGAACCCCTGCCCTAGATCATCCCTGCTTCTGCGCGCTCTCTCTCTCTCTCAGTCTGTGTAAAGTCGATTCGTCGATCAGCTAAAGTGCAAGACCTTTGTGGGCTATTTGGTGAGAAGTCCAAAGTCCATGTGAGCCACTTAACTGTAGAGGAGCATCGCCTCCCTTCAAGTGAAAGAGTGTTGAGGTGGAAGTGGGCTCCATCTCTCTCTTTTCATTCAGTTACTTGTATGTACCATACAATAGTACAGTATGCATCTGTCTTTCTCCTTCTCTTTCTTTCTCTGTCTCTCTCTCATTATGCATGAAAAATGAACAGTTGACTACACTTGATCAGCATTATTCAATAACTGTATGTTTTTCTATTAGCATAGTTTTGTTTTGGACATTATGCATAGCCTTGAAGCCATAGCATACCTTACAGTATATGTATGCATATTTTACATCCATTGAAACTCTTCCGCAACCTGCTGAAGTGACGATTCAAAACAATTAAAAACTAAATCAAACCTATAGGCTATTTATGTACAGTATTATGGAGCTTAAACTAGCTATTTCCAAAACTGTAGGTTTTCTAGATACCAAACTAAACGATAGTATGATTCTGTATTTTTGGTAAATATACATAATTCATTGCAATGTCATTGCCATGCTATAAATAAAATGCACAGGTGCACACACGTACACACACACACACACGTGTACACACACACACACGTGTACACACACACACACACACACACACACACACACACACACACACACACACACACACGCTAAAGCCTATGTATAACTACAGTATACAGAATAATTCCTTAATTTAATTGGCTGACTGGTCAAACTTACAAGATGGATGAATTTGAAATTGAAATGTTCAGGTGACGACATTACCAAACACTGCCTATATAGTACTCACTTACACATGCACGACATTACCAAACACTGCCTATATAGTACTCACTTACACATGCACGACATTACCAAACACTGCCTATATAGTACTCACTTACACATGCACAACATTACCAAACACTGCCTATATAGTACTCACTTACACATGCACAACATTACCAAACACTGCCTATATAGTACTCACTTACACATGCATGACATTACCAAACACTGCCTATATAGTACTCACTTACACATGCACGACATTACCAAACACTGCCTATATAGTACTCACTTACACATGCACGACATTACCAAACACTGCCTATATAGTACCCACTTACACATGCACGACATTACCAAACACTGCCTATATAGTACTCACTTACACATGCACGACATTACCAAACACTGCCTATATAGTACTCACTTACACATGCACAACATTACCAAACACTGCCTATATAGTACTCACTTACACATGCACAACATTACCAAACACTGCCTATATAGTACTCACTTACACATGCACGACATTACCAAACACTGCCTATATAGTACTCACTTACACATGCACAACATTACCAAACACTGCCTATATAGTACTCACTTACACATGCACGACATTACCAAACACTGCCTATATAGTACTCACTTACACATGCACAACATTACCAAACACTGCCTATATAGTACTCACTTACACATGCACAACATTACCAAACACTGCCTATATAGTACTCACTTACACATGCATGACATTACCAAACACTGCCTATATAGTACTCACTTACACATGCACAACATTACCAAACACTGCCTATATAGTACTCACTTACACATGCACAACATTACCAAACACTGCCTATATAGTACTCACTTACACATGCACGACATTACCAAACACTGCCTATATAGTACTCACTTACACATGCACGACATTACCAAACACTGCCTATATAGTACTCACTTACACATGCACGACATTACCAAACACTGCCTATATAGTACTCACTTACACATGCACAATATTACCAAACACTGCCTATATAGTACTCACTTACACATGCACAACATTACCAAACACTGCCTATATAGTACTCACTTACACATGCACGACATTACCAAACACTGCCTATATAGTACTCACTTACACATGCACGACATTACCAAACACTGCCTATATAGTACTCACTTACACATGCACGACATTACCAAACACTGCCTATATAGTACCCACTTACACATGCACGACATTACCAAACACTGCCTATATAGTACTCACTTACACATGCACGACATTACCAAACACTGCCTATATAGTACTCACTTACACATGCACAACATTACCAAACACTGCCTATATAGTACTCACTTACACATGCACAACATTACCAAACACTGCCTATATAGTACTCACTTACACATGCACGACATTACCAAACACTGCCTATATAGTACTCACTTACACATGCACAACATTACCAAACACTGCCTATATAGTACTCACTTACACATGCACAACATTACCAAACACTGCCTATATAGTACTCACTTACACATGCACGACATTACCAAACACTGCCTATATAGTACTCACTTACACATGCACAACATTACCAAACACTGCCTATATAGTACCCACTTACACATGCACGACATTACCAAACACTGCCTATATAGTACTCACTTACACATGCACAACATTACCAAACACTGCCTATATAGTACTCACTTACACATGCACAACATTACCAAACACTGCCTATATAGTACTCACTTACACATGCACGACATTACCAAACACTGCCTATATAGTACTCACTAACACATGCACAAATTCACAGGTTTTCCTTCATTAATTCAGGTTTGCTCTCTGTTATGCATAATGCAATTTCTCCCGCTCTCCCATATTTCTGTCCATTCTCCACCTCAGCTCTATCCGATCCCTAGCCATTCTCTCCATTAGCATCCATTTTTTCTGCTCAGTATCTGATGATCCCTCTTCCCTCCTCTTCCCATCCCATTTTCCTAGTCTGCATTTTCCCTGCCTCCTGCTCTCCCAGCCTGTCCCTCCCTCCCTCCCTCTCTTGTCCGGCCAGTAGCCCTCAGATGGAGTAATCCCTGTCATATTGTCACATTACAGGAGTTCAGATGCTAATGGCGGCACTGCTAATCCAGCTGTCGGCAGGCCTGGACTAGTGCCCATACCCGCTCTGCCCGGCTCCACAACAGCTGTGTCCTGCTCTATTGTGCCAATAATGCACCCGGGACCGCAACCACAGAGCAGACAGAGCAGAGCTTGGGATACAGGGCAGGGTGCTTTGAGACAAGGTGAGGACTGCAGAGAGAGATAGGGGCTGGACAGGAGGGAGAGACCGGTACTGGGACTAGATACAGGGTGAGGACTGCAGAGAGAGATAGGGGCTGGACAGGAGGGAGAGACCGGTACTGGGACTAGAGACAGGGTGAGGACTGCAGAGAGAGATAGGGGCTGGACAGGAGGGAGAGACCGGTACTGGGACTAGAGACAGGGTGAGGACTGCAGAGAGAGATAGGGGCTGGACAGGAGGGAGAGACAGGTACTGGGACTAGAGACAGGGTGAGGACTGCAGAGAGAGATAGGGGCTGGACAGGAGGGAGAGACATGTACTGGGACTAGAGACAGGGTGAGGACTGCAGAGAGAGATAGGGGCTGGGCAGGAGGGAGCGACTGGTACTGGGACTAGAGACAGGGTGAGGACTGCAGAGACTTAGGGGCTGGACAGGAGGGAGAGACTGGTACTGGGACTAGAGACAGGGTGAGGACTGCAGAGAGAGATAGGGGCTGGACAGGAGGGAGCGACTAGTACTGGGACTAGAGACAGGGTGAGGACTGCAGAGAGAGAGATAGGGGCTGGACAGGAGGGAGCGACTTGTACTGGGACTAGAGACAGGGTGAGGACTGCAGAGAGAGATAGGGGCTGGGCAGGAGAGAGAGACCGGTACTGGGACTAGAGACAGGGTGAGGACTGTAGAGAGAGATAGGGGCTGGGCAGGAGGGAGCGACTGGTACTGGGACTAGAGACAGGGTGAGGACTGTAGAGAGAGATAGGGGCTGGGCAGGAGGGAGCGACTGGTACTGGGACTAGAGACAGGGTGAGGCTGCAGAGACTTAGGGGCTGGGCAAGAGGGAGAGACAGGTACTGGGACTAGAGACAGGGTGAGGACTGCAGAGACTTAGGGGCTGGACACGAGGGAGAGACAGGTACTGGGACTAGAGACAGCAGGGTTCAGGACAGCAGCAGAGGTCAGGGAAATGCAGCTGAAAACAGCTGAAGGTCGATGGCAAAGACCTGCTTTGGGTGTGGATGGATGCTGTGGCTGAACCTTCTGATTTATGGCAGTTTGCCATCAAGACAACAAGAGAGAGAAGGAGAGAGAGAACAAGAGATAAAGTGAAGACTCACTACAGCAGTGGTTCTCAGAGTGGGGTCCAGGGACCCCCAGGGGTCCTTGAGGGGGTTCTAGGGGGTCCCCAACAAAAAGGAGAATTTATTTTCACTATCATTCCATCCATAAGTAACACAATGACAGAATGTATGAATATTTTGGACATGGGTTTCATACACTTTCTGTAATAAAACATCTAAAGGCAAAAATATTATCAGATGGGGGACCTTGCAAATCTAGTCTAATTTATCTCAGTTTAGGGGTCCTTGACATGAAAAAGTTTGAGATCACTGCACTATAGAGGGAAGCAGAGAGCAGTTTATTGAGCTGTGGATGTGGATGAGCCTTGGCAGGCAATTATGGTCATTACTGTCTCTTACAATCTTTCTGAAACTGAAATGTCCCCTCCTATGGGAAGTAGGCAATGTACTTAAGCTCCAGAACATTTTGTGTTGGTCGCAAAGTTGTTCCAACTGCTCTCCCATCCATTAGAGCGGGCAAATCGGTTTGCCTATAATCTAAGTATAACACCACTTATCAAAAATTTAAACTAAATTAAAACCTCCTCCTTTTCAATAAAACATCTGCCCGAAAGCACCATGCCATTAGCAGAAAGCATGCATTCAACTGCTTCAAAATAACTCCGCTAATTTGGCTGAAATCTCCAAACTCAATTATTGATGAATGAATCCTAGTAGGGCGAAGGGATGGAGAGGGACAGAGAGGTGACTGAATACATGATCAGGGACATGAGGGCTCTGTTGGGACGGGTGTGTCCCTGTGGAGAGGAGCTGTCCTTCACCTCTCCACCTCCAACATCACACTCCACACTCCACTCTCCCAGCCCTCCCCTCTCTCTCTTCTCCCAGTGATGATGAGCTTTAGATGGGGATGAAAGTGTTTGCTCTGACACCGACATGGGGAGGGAGGGCACTTCAGCTGTATGATGGATGGCAACAGCAGGCACACGTCCTGTTAAGGGATGAGTACAGTACATCAAGAGCAAGTGGAAATCACAGCGAACAAAAGAACCAGGCTGTGGGCTGAATTTCTCTCTGTTTAACTTGATTGGTCTGTTAAGCCAAACATAAAACAGGGATGGGGAAATCCAATTGGAAGAATGAAAGGTAATTATCAAATATCATTAGTTAAAAAATCAGGAAATAGACGATTGTGATATCTCATTTTGAAATCGGCCTGATGGAAAACACACCGCGCCTCAGACAGCCTCAGTGTGTGTGTGTGTGTGTGTGTGTGTGTGTGTGTATATATATATATATATATATATATATATATATATATATATATATATATATATACTGTGTGTGTATATATATATATATATATATATATATATATATATATATATATATATATATATATATATATATATATATATATATATACCGTATATATATATATATATATACTGTGTGTGTGTGTGTGTATATATATATATATATATATATATATACTGTATATATATATCTTCTGATGAAGTTTTTTCTGATCTTTTCCCCCTCCCATTTTCTACCCAATTGTACTTGGCCAATTCCCCCTGCTGTCCCAGTCATTGCTCCAACCCCTCTGCCGATCTGGGGAGAGCCATAGACTAGCACATGCTTCCTCCGATACATGTGCAGTCGCCAGCTGCTTCTTTTCACCTGACAGTGAGGAGTTTCACCGGCAGGACATAGCGTGTGGGAGGATCAGGCTATTCCCACCAGTTCCCCTCCCCCCAAATAGGGGCCCGACCGACCAGAATAGGAGCTAGTGCAGCGACCAGGACTCATACTCCACCGGCTTCCCACCCGCAGACACGGCCGATTGTGTCTGTCGGCAGATTTGACCAAGCCGGACGTTGCCGCTGCCAGGAAAGGAGCCCAGCAGCCTGTTGCACCAGCTGAACGTAAGTTCTGTCTTAAGTTAGGGTGTAAAGTCCACACTAACTGCTACGTTCAAACTAGTTAGTTTGACACTAAAGTTGTGTCTTTGTTGAGTTGCACCACGGAGACGTAAGGTACATCTTAACTAGTAGACCCTAAAGTCCATACTAACCAAAATAGTGTCGCAGACAATGACGTGTACAGTATCTGTGACCAATCAGTGAAAAGCACGGTGGAAACGGTGTTTATTTATGGTTGTTTAAGTAAGTGGAGTGAAAACAGGACATGTTGCCCACCGCAAATTAGTGCTTTCATATTTCATCAACACTAACCAAATGAGAACGTTATTGAGTAACGTTCGTTTAGGTTCATATTACTGTTAACGTTTATCTGTGAGCTCTTTATCAGTATTGTAGGCTAATTTACCACCATCGTGCCTCGCTAAATTGTTGCGGTTATTTTAATTTGTATGCAGTGCTGCAGCTTGTGGGAAACAAAAGCGTGAGTCATAAATATCAAAGGGTGTAATAATAAGAGAGCGCGTTGCGGACGCAAAACAACGATGCGCCACGGTGCCAAGTTGCAATCCGTGCCAACTGCTATTTTACGGAGGACTTTACACCTAGTAAGATGTAGGTGTAAATTTTAAGTTCTAACTTATGCCTATGTTGTAACTATTTCACTTGGTGCAACCCAAATATTTTTAGTAGTGCGTAAACTCGGACTTAGTGAGACTTTACGTTCAAACTAGCTTACGTTTCAACTTACGCACAGCTGGTGCAACCCACTGCAGGTCTCCGTGGTGGTAGGCGAGTGCTTTTTCCTCTACACTAGCCAGGCTCCCGCACACACCAACATGATCATCTCACCCCCCCTTGTGTGAAGAGGAGGAGCGCGTTGACCCTGACGCTCAAACAGAGCACAGTGTGGAGAGTGGATGCAGAGCCTGTGTGCTCAGCTCTTGTGCACACAGCGGTTCTGCTGCCTGTGTAGCCAATATGCTGTTTACCTTTGATTAGACTGGGAGATGTGTCTATTACAGTCAAAGCCCTAGAGTTACTCTGGCCATTCCATCATCATTTACCCCTCCCTGCCAAGACGTGAAATGGAAGAATGGGATTCCAAAAAGATAGAATGATATTCCCGACTTAGGCAAACAGACGGGTGATGTATTCATACATAGAGGTAGGAAATTCTACTATTACATTTGTATTCCCAACGCTGTTAAGAGTATACTGCCACTAACTCTGGCAGAGGCATCGTTCAGGCTCAACTGAGACACTAATAAAATTGTGCAAAAGGGTAAAATATGTGGTCATTGGTAATTCAAAAGCCGTTCCGTCAGACCTTATTACGTTTGTATGCCAAGAGAAATAGAAAATGTGAATCCCATAACATCCAGTAACTGAATAGTTGAAATCGGCTTCTAAACTTACCACTGTAACACAGCGACTGTGTGCATCGCTACAGCAATATTTGACTAGAGCTACAGATGTTATACTCTTTTAGTTTTGCAGTACTGCTGCAGCTGTACAAAAAGTAACAAGTGGGATCTTTTGTTATTTACATGTTCTCTTTGTTCTAAAAGCCCCCTACTTAATAAAAGCCTGGCAGCAGCGGGGCAATAGTAGCAGTAGTACTGCTGCAGTGGCAGTGGGGCAGTAGTACTGCCAAACTAAATAGGTAACATCTGTACATTGAAATGAGCCTACAGTACATAGCAGGTGGCTGAAATGAGTAAGTGCGTTTGAGAAATGAGCAGTTTCTGGTGTGCTCATTGAGTCTCTAATTCGTTTCTCTAAATCCTTCCCCACTGCTGCTGCAAGTTCACTTGGGTTAGCTCAGAGGGCCCCAGGCTCCTTCATCAAGCAACTTCATCCAGCACAGCAGAGCAAAAAGTGGGAGAGAGAGAGAGATTCCCAAGGTTTTCAAACGGAGGAAAAAAGGGAAGCTAGCGTTCTTTCCTGCGATTGTTGGGTCTTTCTTCCCGGTCTGAAGAGAGGGTCTCGGGGTCGGAGTGTTTGGGAATGCGCGCTGCGGGCGGACTGAAAGGGAGGAATGCTGCCCGATTGGCCGAGATACCCAGAGAAGAAGCCTTGAGGCTGGAGGATGCCCCTGAGGCTAATCTGTCATTAGCATTCAAAAGGAACCTGCTGGCTCTATGGAGAGTTGGCGAGAAAGACACAAACACACACACTCTCACACACACACAAACATCAGCCTAATCGCTACATTTATGAATGCTTGGACAACCTGCACGCGCACAGACACGCACACATTGCACGTTCACAACAATGCAGTCAGAGAAACTTGAATAAGTAAGTCTCCCATTCAAACCCTAGGTGAACGCACAGGAGCAATAAACATTCATGCAATCAATACGAGCTAAACCCGAGGGAAATTTATTCAACCTAAAATAAGATTGCCAGTTAAGTGGCAGAGTGTGTATTACTGTAAATACAGTAAATCCATAAATTTATATCATACAGTGACTCGCCGTGAAAGAAGATATTAACGGCAGAAATCATGTAGGGACAAGAGGAAAGGAGAAACATCGCCCTGCAGAGGCGGAGAGCCCCCGCTGGTGCAGTTGCAGATGGTGCAGTTCCAGACGTACTCTAGGCTATGCATACACGAGTAGGCCCACAGTTTGAAACATTACAGAAACTCCTTGGACATGACACAGAGCTACTAGCTTAAAAAGCATGTGAAGTTTGCACGGTATATACAAATTATTCCATATGGACAAATGTTTTCTATATTAAGATTAAAGATTAAACCAGGACTGACAAACCCCATCTTTATTTGTCACAAAGGCCATTGTGTCATGCCCACACATGCATGGCGGCCAGTACACACACATGCTTTGGAGGTGCCGTCAATGGTCAGGCCTGGAGCCGTGGGCAGCTGCAGTGAAGCACCCAGGGACCAACTTCTTCCAACCGCCGCTGGTCTGCATGTTTTTAGTGGGGGGTAATAATGTATTTGGAGGAACCTCAGGGGAGCATGGGGAGAACATGCAAACTCCACACAGAAAGGCCTTTTTGATGAGATAGCCCACCTGGACAGTATAGCACTGAAGACCTGGGGGGAAACACACCCTCAGCGCCCACAGTGTCCCAGGCGGGGATCAAAACAGGACCTTCTGTTCTAACCGAAAGGCTACCACTGCGCCACCGTGCCTCCTATAGTATATATATACACCGTACTCTATATCAGGGGTTTTCAAAGTGGGAGGTGGGCCTCCCCAGGCTGGCTCCAAACAGTTTCAGGGAAGGCTCAGTGAATGAAAAGTGAAAACACAATACATTAGTTATTAAAAAGAGATACAGTATATCATAGAATAGCCTTAATGTGTGTAATTTGGTTAAAGTGATAGTTCAGAAATACAATAGTTTTTGGGAATTTGACCGTTTTCCCAGAAACAGTCAGAAAACAAGTAAATGCCTTCAGACAGACCTTTTCATGTATTTGGTCTGAAGTATGTCAAACAGCAATCTATGTCCCATATGTCTATGGGATCAAATAACAATCAGCATCCAGGAATTGAGTGAGGGGGGGCCTCCTTTTTCCAAGCTTTGCCCACAGTCTCAGACTTTGAAAACCCCTGCTCGATATATATACTTATTTAACCCAGTGTTTCCCCTACAATTGTACAGGCCGAGGCCCCCGCCAGGCGTGATTCTTTTTTTTCCACTAATAACATAAATGACTAATATGAATGAATAATGACATCACAGTCTAATCCTAATGTTAATATTATCCAAATCTGGCTTCAAACGGGCAACATTTTCGTCGCCAGCGAGGGTCTTCCCTGCGGTCGGTTTAGGTTTTGAAGTACCTCCAGGCCTGAAAAGATTCTAGGGGAAACACTGTAACCCTATCTAACCCAAACCATAATCCTAACCTTAACCAAGTTGTTTTAGTTGCCTGACCATAACCAACGCGCAATTTTTCTTTTATTAACCGATGTGACATTTTTCCAATTATGTGCCTCACGCGAAGCGAGATCTTTACTTGCACGTACGCGTGTATGTCTAAAACTGTGGGCCTGGAATGGCACAGTGTAGAACTGCACCGGCAGGGGCTCTCCAGCTCTGCAGCTCGATGATATTAGAGGAAAGGGGCACAATAAGATGGCTTATTATGCATGAACACAAACACACACACACACACACACACACACACACACACACACACACACACACACACACACACACACACACACACACACACACACACACACACACACACACACACACACACACACACACACACACACACACACACACACACACACACACAAGAGTGTTTGATCGCCTCGGTCCATTGTAGGGTAAACACAATGAGGTCCGGTCCAGTAATGAGGGAACCCAGAGCTGTATTGATCACATGCAGTGACTCAGAGGACCTCTGTCAGTCCCTCAGAGCCCACTTTATATACAGGCAGGGACCCCCACACAATCCCCTCTCATTTACCACTTTAGCTCTCTCACTCTCACACACACACACACACTCTCTCTCTCTCTCTCTCTCTCTCTCTCTCTCTCTCTCTCTCTCTCTCTCTCTCTCTCTCTCTCACACACACATACATGCACACACACACACACACACTCTCTCTCTCTCTCACACACATGCACACTCTCTCTCTCTCTCTCTCTCTCTCTCTCTCTCTCTCTCTCACACACACACACACACACACACACACTCTCATCTCTCCCTCTGCACCACTTGTGTCCTCGATCCATTTTCACGGCTCTCCCTCTCTCCGTGCATGCTCTTTTTTCATCTTTTGTTGTCTCATCTCCTCTCTTCTTATGCTCTCTCTCTCTCCCTCTCTCTCCCTCACTCTCTCTCTCACTCACTCACTCACTCTCTCTCCCTCTCTCTGCTGCCATGTATCAACCTCCTTATTTATGTAAATCCATGTGCTGTGAGAATGAAGCTTGTCTAATGTCCTGAACACTACTGGATTTCATGCCATTTCTTCCCGGTAACGGTAGAATAATGGAAATGTAAATAGCGTTAAGCTGGGAAGCTTAAGACAACCTCTTAATGAAGGCAGAGAGAGAGAGACAGAGAGAGACAGAGAGAGAGAGAGAGAGAGAGAGAGAGAGAGAGAGAGGCAGAGGCATTTCAAACAAACAGGCAGCATCAAAAGAGTAGCGCCATAGAGCAAGCCAGTGAAGCATGTGTGTGTGTGTGTGTGTGTGTGTGTGTGTGTGTGTGTGTGTGTGTGTGTGTGTGTGTGTGTGTGTGTGTGTGTGTGTGTGAGAACTGGCCAGAGGAGAGAGGGGACATTATAGGAATTCAAGGTGTGGGGTAAGAGCTGCCTCTGAATGAAGCCTATAACAACAATATCCTTTCAACTGACATTTCAACCGGCATTCTCCAAACGCTATTCATGTGTCTTCATCTCCCCCCCCCCCCCCCCCCTGCCTTTGCATATGGATGTCGGGCCCGTCTCCAGGGGCCGAGCCCTGCCTGTAGTCTTGGGAGGTGTCGATCAGGCTTTGCTTTTGCTCCGGTCTGACACGGCTAAATCCATCCGTCCATTACGAGGAAAGAACGTGACATTTTGTCAGCATTGATGGTATCGATATTCCCACCGCCTGAAACACTCACGTGGCTGTTTATACATGCGCTCGTCCGAGAGAGAGAGAGAGAGAGAGAGAGAGAGAGGGGGGGCGGGATTACATAAGAAGTGATCCGCGGTGTCTCCCTGGAGCTTTCTGATGTGAAGGCAGCTAGAAGGCAGCTAGAAGGCAGCTAGGGGAAAGAGCGAGGGAGAGGAGAAGAGATTATACGAGAGGGGAGGAAAAGACAGGAAATGGGGCAGAGGTGCGCAAAGGTGACCTCGCGTACGCTGCTGATGAAAAGATGGAGGCAGGCAAGGGAGGGGGGGGGGGGATCTGGCAAACAATGAACAAAACCAGAATAATTAGTGATTTCCAGCACTGATTAAAAGGAAAACAATAGAGGCAGAGAGTAGAGAGAGCGAATGCGAGATGGAGAATTGATTTGAAAGACGCGTTTCACTTTTACTTCAGCAATGTTGGCAAAGATAAGGGTGCGTCGTGCCCTTTATCAATAGCGCGTGCGTCACGTAGCTCTCATGCCTTTACATGGAGTGCAGAAGCTTGTGTCCTTTGCTATATGCTGTTCAACCTTGGGATAACTCTCTATTAGCACATCAGGCTGTTAAGTCAATCCCAGAGCAACTCTGCCAAACGGACCATTGGCTTGATCTTTGATTGTAAAAGCCTGTCAGCCTGGCAAGTTAATCCCTGAGCGGAGGATCGGCCAATCAAGTTGTCAGGCCAAGCTCACTGTCAATAACACATTCAAGTCACAGAGTCAAACACAGAGACATAGAGCAGGCCCCGCCTCTAAAAAGACAAACCCAGATCACATCTAGTCAAGATTGTTACAATCTACGTATACCTGTAGTTATTTATATCCAATGATAACTGGGGCCTTAGAGGCTCTATAAGCAAAAGAAAGCCGTAACACATCAAAAGATAAGGGAGTTTGCTGGCTAAGTCCTCATAGGTGCCTTTTTGATTGATTACCATTTGCCACCTTTAGCTTGTCTAAGCTGGGGCACTCGGCAACGTGAAGCAGTGGACTGGTTAGCGTCACCAGAACCACCCACATCTACAGATGCAAAAGACGAGAGTGAGAGAACATGGAGGCGCTGAAGGAGGAGGAGAAGGGAGGTGTTAACAACAGAAGAAAAAGGAGTGAGCGAGTGATAGAGAGAATGGGAGACAGAGAGAGCACTGTTTATGCTAGATTAGTTGTTATGGTGATAAGCAGAAGGGAAAGGGAGCCGTGTAGTTGTCACGGCAATGGAGCTGTACTTGGCTAATAATGATATGTAAAAATAACTGTGCTCAGTATTCACCCTACTGTACCTGCACAAACACATGCTAACACACACACGTGTGTGCGCACACACACACACACACACACGCACACGCACGCACGCGTGCACAGTGCACACACACATGCACACACACACACACACACGCACGCACGCACGCGTGCACAGTGCACACACACATGCACACACACACACACACACACACACACACACACACACACACAAAAAGATAAAGCAGTCTCTCATTAGCATTTGGAGATGTAGTCAGATTCCTCCCCCACACTCTCAGTGAGGAGCGCTTTTTTTCTAAGTCTTTGCTTAATGAGGGATGGTATATACACTAGCATTGTGTGTGTGTGTGTGTGTGTGTGTGTGTGTGTGTGTGTGTGAGTGTGTGTGTGTGTGTGTGTGTGTGTGTGTGTGTGTGTGTGTGTGTGTGTGTGTGTGTGTGTCTGTGTGTGTGTGTGTGTGTGTGTGTGTGTGTGTGTGTGTGTGTGTGTGTATACGCAATATGCATATGTGTGTGCATGCAGTTAGGTGTTTAAAGGTCTGACAGCAGCGACTGGGTGTGTATCACTCTGACAGAAGGAGATGAGAAAGGACTGTGGGTAATTGTAGTTTGAATGCCATGTAAGGGTTTCGAGAATGCTGGTCTTTGTAGTTTGGCTGCCCGCGGTCTTTCAAAAGCATCTGGTGTAATCAACGACAGCCAACATCTCTGTCAAAGCCAGGGTGTGTGAGATTACACACACACACACACACACACACACACACACACACACACACACACACACAGACACACACAGACACACACAGCTGCCATATGCCGAGTGTCAGCAAGAAACACACCTCTCAGTCATGTCAGTGTGTATGGCATACTGTATATTGTGTCATGTTGTGTCCAATATCAGGCAATAGCAAAGGCCCAGCAGGCAGAATGATCCAATCAGCAGAGGGATGAGATGAGATGAGCGCACTGACCAGTGATCTAACATATAACAGACAGAATGAGACATCACAGCACAGAGAGCACGCTCCACAGCCATATCACAGCCATTTCATTTGGACCAAATTGCCTCTGATGTCTATAAAAGCATCCAGTGGCACTTCTCCTCATTTGCCAGTGTTTAATTACCTGGCAATCTGTTCCTGCAAGCAGATAGAAAGAAACCCACTGGCTTAATGCACGCACACTCACATGATAAACATATGCACACGCCGTCACACACCAGTGCACATTACATGCTAAAGATTACATTGTATTTGTGCCGCAAACATGCTTCATTATCAGTGGAGACCAGCACACACTCCCCCCCCCCCCCCCCCTCCTCCTCCCCCCACCCCCACCGACCCTGCTGCTCGGGCCTATCCTACAGTACACACGGCTGTGTCGCTGATGTAGAGACGGAGACGGCGAGAGAGAGAGAGAGAGAGAGAGAGAAAAGACGGGCTTCCTATCTCCACGCTGCACTGCAGGAGCAGTCTGGCTCTCCAGCAGAAAGCCATTTAATCTCCCATAGTATGCATGTGATCAATCTCCCAGCGCAGTGTTACTGCAGCACGGCCCATTCCTCATCATTTAGAGAAGGAGATATTGACCAGGGGAGGAGAGGCTCTGTAGTGCACGTGCACGCGCGTGCGTGCGTGCGTGTGTGTGTGTGTTGTGAGGAGACAGCCGCAGATGCAAGACTAGCCCAGGATAAATAAACTGTGTCACATGTGTGTGCTTGCACATGTATCATCATATATGCACATGCGTGTACTGTATGTATACTTATGAAGTGTGATGTGTGTATAAACATGTGTGTGTGTGTGTGTGTGTGTGTGTGTGTGTGTGTGTGTGTGTGTGTGTGTGTGCGTGTGCGCGTGTGTGCGTGCGTGCGTGCGTGTGTGTCTGGCCTGGCCTGGCCTGTGTCCATGTAGCTGACTGGGGGCTGTATTCTCTACTTCACATCAATACGTCCCTGCTTAGACATTGCTGCTTAGCGGCTCACAACAGGGAAACAGGCACCACAGGCACAAGCATTATTAATGAGCATCAAATACAATTGGCTTAGCATGGTGTAACTGTAAATAGCTTAGCATGGTGTAACTGTAACTTAGCATGGTGTAACTGTAAGTAGCTTAGCATGGTGTAACTGTAACTTAGCATGGTGTAACTGTAACTTAGCATGGTGTAACTGTAACTTAGCATGGTGTAACTGTAAGGCTGCTCTCCGATGGCTAACGGCATTGTTGAACTTGCCTAATAGTCATACATCAAATGTGTGCAGATGTCAATGCGGATGGCTGATCTGTCAATAAACTATTATAGTCTTTCCCCACAATGGAAATGAGTGAGAATGAATGCTGGATACAAGCTGGTAGTCAGACCCCCGGCTGTGGGACAGGCAAGCTCTCACACTAGATCTTATTTGTGTTTGTCATTTAGCCCATCTGCTTGACAGGGGGAACGTTTCAGGCACGTCTCAGAGTGTCAGAGAAATGATTTGTGAAATGAAAAGGATCTGGCTTTGACAAACAAATGAGGTGACTGACTGACTGACTGACTGACTGACTGACTGACTGACTGACTGACTGACTGGATGTAGGCATTTTGCGTTCCCGTCCCTGCTCTGATGGAGAGCTCATTCAGGCGCCGGGCTCTCTGCATGTGGACTTCATCTCCCACAATGCCTCAGGGCCGTGTCAGATTTACGGTTATCCGTGGCGGGCTCTTATCAGGGATTTGGAGCGGGACTTTGCATGTGAGTCATGTGGAATATTGGGCGGTATCGTTTTGATCCAGCTCAGAGACACAGCGAGAGGCCGAGGTTGGGATATCGCAAGTCACACACGAACACACGTTCAGATGAATAATCGTGCACACGCACACGTGTGCGCACGCACGCACGCACGCACGCACGCACGCACGCACGCACGCACACACACACACACACACACACACACACACACACACACACACACACACACACACACACACACACACACACACACACACACACACACACACACACCTGACATCTCCTGCTGGGATCATCGGGTGTCATATCAGGCTATATAGACAGTGAGCTGACTGCAGGGCTTATGAGGTAGTGCACTAACATTACCCTACATATATCAGTACAGTGCCTCTGCCGGCTGGCTGTGAGCTTCTCCCACACTGGCAGTGGAGCGGAGCCGACACTCCGGTTGTTCTCCACCGCTGCATGTTCACTCATCCCTACAGGCTGGCTTTAAAAGCCATTACTCCAGGCAGCGGGCCGGGCCGGTGCCGGTGCCGGGCCGCGGGCCTGGCTGATGTGTATTGTCTGGCTCTCATGACATTTGGAGTGCATACTGCAAATGGACCATTTCCCGACTCTCCATCTATATTCTTTCTTGATGCTCCCCCCTCTCGCTCTAAAGCTTTGGATTCCCTCACTACTACTCCTCTCTCTCTCTCTCTCTCTCTCTCTCTCTCTCTCTCTCTCTCACACACACACACACACACACACACACTGTACTGTTCACCTCTTGTACCATCTGCTTCTTTCCTTTTTTTCCTTTGAAATAATTTTTCCACTGCGCTCTCTCTCTCTCTCTCTCTCTCTCGTGCTCGTTCTCCGAGGGGAGACATCAACATTTCATTGCACTGTGTGTAGTGTAGGCCAGTGGGTTGCCAGGTCCTGTCTGACAGTTCTTGCCCATATTTAACATTCATCAGTGTGGCTTACAGCCGGCTGCAAACCTAGTAATTGGGTTTGTGAGCAGACTGAGAGCCCAGTTAAAGAGTCCCTGTCTTCTCTCATTATAGTCTGGGTCTGTACGGGCCGGTCTCTCCACACAGCGGGGCGAGGCTGGATCAGGTCTGCTCAGGTTCTGCCCGGGCCAGTTGGGGACAATGGGAGCGTGATGGATGGCCCCTGACAGCTTGTCTCTGTTGGAGACCTCCTCGGTGTCCCTGGGAGTAAATCTCACACCGTGTCAGCATGGCCTTGGTCAGCGTGCCGCACAATCACACAGAGGCCAGAAGACATATCGAGTGGAGTGTGGGAGTGAAAACACACACACACACTCGCCCGCAGGAGAGCACACACTCCTAGATGTGGGCCACAGGTGACCTGGGTATTCACATGGAAGCACGGGCGCACACACACGCACGCACAGGCGCGCACACGCACACACACACACACACACACACACACACACACACACACACACACACACACACACACACACACACACACACACACACACACACACACACACACACACACACACACACACACACACACACACACACACACACACACACACACACACACAACCAAGGACCAGCAACAACAATCTGCCCGAATTGATATCCAATTGTGCCGAGTCTGACTGGTCATTAAAAGCACAGGCAGTGTCCAGCGGCGGTGTGGAGGAAGAGGGAATAAGAGACGCGTAGAAAATCCCCACCGCAGGGAAAGTCATTAAGTGGGGTAACACAGGTCCTAGCAGAGTCCACATCGGGTAATTATAGGATTTGGGAGTGCAACAAACTGTGGGAATGCCGTCCGGACACTGGAAGGGGAAATCAATTGAAAGCAGCTTTAGCCATTGTCTCGCGAGGGCTAATCAAGCCTTCACAGCTGATCCCTCATTCACAACTATTCAAGGTTACAGAATGGAATTCCCAGCTATTCCTGCTCCCCTACAGAACGCACAGAGAATTCCCCATTTGATACGGAATGCCACACAAACAAATCATTAGAACAGTAATCCAAACAAAACTCTCTCTCTCTCTCTCTCTCTCTCTCTCTCTCTTTCTCTCTCAATGTGTCTTTCTCTCTGTCTTTCTCTTTCTCTCTCTCTCTGTCTTTCTCTTCCTCTCTCTATCTTCCAATTGTAAACTTTCTTTCCCTCTCACCAAGTCCTTCTCAAACATCTGTGGTTTGTTCATTTTCTCCATAACAGTCGACTTGACTTTGACCTGAATGTTTTTGAGTAGTTTTATGCCAAAATGAGACACCCACTCTCCCATATTCACTGCCGGCATGAAGGGTAAGCAGCATAACAATGGGTTAGCATTGAAGCTAATGAATGTTTTGAATGTTTAAACCCATTGTTCTCATGTTTTACTTTTAGACAAATGGTGATTATTTCACCAATTCTGACAGCAGCCGCCATGCTAGCAACAAGCACCCTCTGCAGTCACACATTCTGGTTACACAACGTACCATAACAAGGAAGTAGCGAGCTAGCGTTGAATGGGCAAGGAGCCCTCCTGTGGCCAAGATACACGTTCATGGAGCTCCAGAAAATACCGCTTTCTACAACTCTTGGTGACTTCTGAAGAAAAATCGACCCAATGATTTGGAACTTGATAACTAAAAGAGTAGTTTTTGACTTTGTAGTGATACTACGCACACACATACACAATAAATCCCAGGGTTTTACAGCTGCTTCTTTCCCTATGTATGGATGTCGATGTGAAAAACTATTTTTGGGCTGCAGGGCGTCACGTGACTTGCAATACCGAGCTTGGCCACCATGTCGAATTTGCTTCAAGGCTGAGACCTGACGCCTGGGGGCAAGTTCAACTGCTCAATCTCTTTGGGCAGGCAGCAGCACATGAAGACAAATGTCCCAGACCTTTGAACCAGAAAACAATTACCCAGCCGAGGCCTTAACAGCCAATGAATCACCATCACCACTACATGTCATCTTCAACACACGCCTATCACACCTCTAACCCCTCTATCCTGCTCACTTGGTCAGGATAGCTACAGGAGACAAGAATACAGTGGGGCAGAAGAGAAAATGGTTCAAATGTATGTTGGCGTTCACAGTTTAATATACTGTAATAGATTAAAAAAAAAAAAACAGAAATGGCAATATTGGCTACGGCAATTTCCAAATCAAAACGTGAATATATATACAGTATGTTTTACAAACTTATAGCGAAAGATGTTACAGGCAGTTTCATTCTCAAGGTACTACTGTATGTCGAATACCAAATCAAATTTCATGTCAAAGAAAGACGTTCATTTTATACAAACTGCAGTAGCCTATCATTCTGTCACCACTCATTCTATTTTTTAACATTTTTTTTACGCTGAAAAATAAATTATGTGGGGAAAAGCTGTGTCAACATGTACAGTATTACAATTCATAACGCAATTGTGATGTTCAGCAAAATCAATTGTAGTATGATTTGTTTTTTCAGTTCTGTGCTGTCCTCATGTGTGCCCTTACTTTCCATGTCTTTTGAGTGGCTGGCTGTGTGTGTATGTGTGGATACGTATGTGTGTGTATTTGTGTGTTTGTGTGTGTGTGAGAGGAACAAAGTGTTTATGTTCCAGATTACATGTTCAACATTAGCTTGTCTTACTTCCCTCCCCCCTCCATTTATAATGGTGCAGGCAGACATAGAGGAGTCTTCCAAAAGGACCATTAAGTGGCCAAACTGGCCAGTGACACTTGGTGACCTTTGACCTCACAGAGGGGAGGCGATACTCATTCTATTGCAATCGATATTTGACCGCAGGACCCAGAAGAGCAACTTGATTGATCTGATCTTCTGTCCTGTGTCAAAGCTATAGGGAAAATCCTCCTGAGACCGAGGCGGCATACAGCCACGCAGCGACTCACACACGTACGCATGTATGGGTGCAGCATGCAAACTCACACATACACACACATCTGTGCGTACACACACACATCTGTGCGTACACACACACACACACACACATCAAATCCCTACATAAGCTAAGTTAATAGAACTGTGATTGGATAAATACACAGTCAGAGACACACTCACACACATAATCAGTCAATCAATAGTGCCTCAATAACTGAACAAAGAGACAACAACATAAAGTCCATTACTAGTCTCTCACTGTGTTAGAACACTCTGTTCCACACCATAGGGAGACACAAATCTTGCTATGACAATTACAGTAAATGACCTAAGTAGTCATATCACTTACTTAGATAATGAGAATGTAACAGATTTTCTGACTGCTAAATTGCTGAATCAATGCTACTCCATTGATCTTTGTTAAGTAGTCTAAACTAAGGGCCTGTTCAAGCTACAAGAGGCTGATTTCACTGATACATGTTTAGCCTGGTGAGTGACAGACATTTCTTTTGTATTATTATTCTGTTGTTGAACTCAGGTCATTTGTTTTTAGTCTACACTTAATCTATGCCCATAAAGCCCACAGCAGCTTGAAACATCTACTGTATGTAGCATCTATTTAACAACAATGTCTGGATCTACTGTATGGCCATAGTAGAGTCTAATCTGCTGTTTCATTAGCAGTTTGAGGGCTAGAAGAGCTAGAGAGTAGACAGGGAGGTCATGTCAGGTCCACTCAGAAATACTAGCAGGGTTTCTTCTGCATAGAGAATTACAAGGTGGCTGCCTCCGTCAGATTTCACTCCGCCTCCAGCTCTCGACAAAACTCTGCACGGGTGAAAACACTATTTTCTAACAAGCGGTGGATTTCCGCCTTTTTTCTTTTCTTTTTTTGGGCATTTTTGCCTTTATTTAGGCTGCTTTCTCACTGGGAACGATTGCTTTCATTCCGTTCCGCACGCGGGAACAATTGCCCCCCCGCCCCTCTCCCCCGCTGGTCAGCTTTCACATTACAGCATTTCTTCCGCGTTCCTCGGAAACGGAACAGAGTGCACTTGCATCATCAACTATGCCTGGAGTTTATCGTCGCCCGTTTGTTGTCTATGTGGTTCGGAACGGTTGGCTATCACACTCGCAAGTGTTCCGTGTCCGGGCACGCCAAAGCGCTCCCCAGACCACCTTTTCAAGTGGATCCTGTCACGGTTCCCCATTGTGCGCCTGGGTGCAGAAGGGAACGGTACGCCACGTTCACACTCGTCAAATGTTCCGAAACTGGGGTCAATTTGGGGAAAAGTGTGCTGGGGAACGGTACCGGAGCGCCATGCAGTGAGAAAGCATAGGCGATATGGCCCTAAAATAATATCACGATATTTCAGGTTTTTTCTGCAATAACAATATTCTTGGCGATATGACAAAACGCTGAAAAATATTTTAATACTAATTTCAAGAACATACAATGCCAACAAAATAAGTGTTATAGTTTTATATGTCAGCATAAACGGAACAGTTTGCCTTCAAATATTCAAATATGCCTTCAACTATTACTGTGGTTTGCTGTACATGCTCTTTTGTAACCAAACCACTTTCATACTGAAGTCACTCAGTTTTTTTGGAATTAACTCCTCCACCGGGGAGCCTCTTTCAGCCATGCTCAAGCAACGTCACACCCCTGACGCCATTACATCAACAAGTCAGAATATTGCCATTAACACAATATCACGATATGGATTTTTGACGACATGATAATGAACTGTAACCATATATCGATAACGGTACGATATGGCACACCCCTAGATAGGACAGTAGGCAAACAGGAAAGGTGGGGAGAGAGAGAGGAGATGAAATGCGGCAAAGGACCTCGGGTCAGATTCAAACCCACCTCGGCCGCGCGAAGGACCGAGCCTCTGTCGTACGCGTGCTACCAGGTGAGCCACCAGGTGAGCCACCAGGTGAGCCACCAGGTGAGCCACAAGGATTTCTGTCATTTGTAATTGCAAATGCGGCATACCTGGCGTGGTGGAGGCGTGACGCTGTGTGCGTTTGTGAATAGTCACTCTGAGCACGGTGGGTTTCACAACAGGTCCTGGTCAGAAATCGGTGAAGCCCCCCCACCCCACCCACCTAAAATCGTATCATGTCAAAATAATCCCATATCGGTCAGGCTCTACAATAGTAGCACCTCTGCCTCATTTTGAGGCAGGGAAAACCGTGCCTGCTCCCTCCTCTCTGCTCCAAACACATCATCTGTCTGGTAATTCTATCTATTCATTAGACTGTTTAACCTCTGGAAGCTCGCACATGGACCCTCAGTCACACTCCTGTTGTTTGAGTTTGCTCCTGGTGTGCAGGCTTTTCAGTCTGCTGCTGCTGCAGGTGGAACGGCCAAGCTTGTCTGTATTCTGTGTCACTGACCGTCTTCCAGCACATTATTCATAGATAAGTTGCCCTTCTGCCCTTTGTGTCTGTCTACTGTTCTTACTTCAGTATAAAACCTTTAGCTAAAGGTCACTCTTTAAAAACCTCAGACACACATACCCACTCAAGTCTGCTGTACACACACACACACACACACACACACACACACACACACACACACACACACACACACACACACACACACACACACACACACACACACACACACACACACACACACACACACACACACACACACACACACACACACACACACACACACACACACAAGGGGTGGTCCGATCCGGCTAAGCCACGATCCGATTCCGATTCCTGGGGTCACGATCCGATTCCAGAATCGATTCTGGATTCCAACGATTCTCGACTCCAACGATTCTCGATTCCAGAATCTAGAATCGATTCTCAATTATGTAGTTTTATATTGCAATAACACACAAAGGTAAATCTAAGACAAAAAATTACAAATGTATTAATGCAGAACTTCAAATTCAACTTCTGAAGTATTACAGTCAGGGCCTAAATTCATTTTGCAAACTAGGGGGGAATTCCCCCCTTATGTTCTTCAGATAAGATGGATTTATAGGCTGGGGGGGATCTGTAGACTTTGAGAAGGATTTATAGATATTGGGGGGAATACATTAACCAGAGCTCTTAAGTGCAAGAGGTGGTGGCACCACAGTACACAAATGACATGAACATTTGGACACTTATTCAGCCGGTATCTTGCATGTTGCCTTCAGATGCACTGTAAAAAAAAAAAAAAAAAAAAAAAAAAATTACAATACAAATAAGAATCGATTCTTGGGAGTTTGGAATCGATCCAGGAATCGTGGCATTAAGAATCGCGATCCTCTCAGAATCGATTTTTTGGAGCACCCCTAACACACACACACACACACACACACACACACACACACACACACACACACACACACACACACACACACACACAGGTGTGTGTATGCATGCAGTGCTTTGTCGAAAAGATATTTTGGGCGAAGATAATTGAAATGCATGAGCCACTCTTGTTTTAATGTAAATATGAGGTAAGATGAAGTTTGCCTAATTGCCAAGTGCCAATTAGTCTTAACTACTTGGTTCATTCACCAGCAGTATCATCACTAGCTGCAGAAATATTGCTGTCACTTTTCATAAGAATCTTAATTTCAATCAGTGTGATAAAATAATAGACAAATCTTGTTTTACCCAGTTACGCAGAAGCTCCAAGATCCGCTCCCTTCTGTCTTCCAAGAACCTGGACGCATTCATCACATCTAGATTACTGTAAGCCTAAGTCCAAATGTTGAGATCATCCGATGGGTCACTTTCACAGATTCACAGATCTAGATTGAAAAGCAGCAGTGCTGTGGAATGATTTGCTGGAGGAGATCAGACAAGCCACATCTTTGTCTTCTTTTAAATCTCCTTTAAAAACACACTTTTTTAAAATGTGCTTTTACTTAATTGCTGCGTAATAAATAAATAAAAATCATGTTTTTTTGAGCGGGGGTTCCTATCTGGAGGAAAGCCCAGGGGAGCACGGGGAGAACATGCAAACTCCCCACAGAAAGGCCCTTTTTGATGATCCCGCCTGGGCAGTAGGCACTGAGGACATGGGGATGGGGACACAACCTCAGCGCCCACAGCGTCCCAGGCGGGAATCGAACCCAGGACCTTCTTGCTGTGAGGCGACAGCGATACCACTACGCCACTACGCCCCCATTTTTATTTTTATTTCATTTTCATTTTTTGTCATTTTGTTGCATTCTGTTTTTATTTTGCTGTTGTGAAGCACTTAAATTATGTTTTGAAAAACAGACATTTTTCACTCACACTATACAAATAAAATTAATTGTTGTTGTTGTTGTTGTTGTTGTTACCTAATCCAGTACATTGAGCTAGGTAATCACTGAGTACTTGAATGCCATATAACACACAAGGCCTGTTTTGTCTTCACATTCTTTTAACAGACTAGCTGCCTATCCAGATATCTATTCTTGTCATGAACAAAGTTTCTCCCTTCAATCTTTTCTCTCCATGTTCTCTTTTGACCTTTGCATTTGTTCCAATCATAACTGATGCTCAATTTGCTGGCATTTCAAGCCAAAATGAGTTTCACATTACCCCTTGGTGACCCAGACACTGAGCAATTGGATCATTTGGTGGCTGTCACTCTCTCTGGATAGAGAGAATTCTAGCTAATTCTAGCCAGGAGGGAGGTATACCTTTTCAGACAGTAATCATGCTCTCTTCACCTGAGACAGGCACAAAAAAAGGCGCACTCGCATCTCTAAAGCTCATCAGACAGAATGACTCCCACAGGAATGAAGAGGCGAACATAATGAGCAATTATCTGGACTTCGCCTCTTTGAACTATCTTTTATATTAACATGGAGACCACCTTCAGACTGTGGGACAGTGACACACACACACACACACACACACACACACACACACACACACACACACACAGCGTTGGGTACCTGAGCCTCTCTTGGAGACCACCTTGTGGGACAGTGACACACACACACACACACACACACACACACACACACACACACACACACACACACACAGCGTTGGGTACCTGAGCCTCTCTTGGAGACCACCTTGTGGGACAGTGACACACACACACACACACACACACACACACACACACACACACACACACACACACAGCGTTGGGTACCTGAGCCTCTGTTGGAGACCACCTTCAGACTGTGGGACAGTGACACACACACACACACACACACACACACACACACACACACACAGCGTTGGGTACCTGAGCCTCTCTTGGAGACCACCTTCAGACTGTGGGACAGCGAGACGTACAGCAGGATCAGCAGAGGGCTGGGCGGTCTCATCTTCCCCCCGTCCTCACGGCCTGCAGGAGAAGAGAGGAGGGTGAGAGAGAGAGAGGGAGAGAGAGAGAGAGGGAGAGAGAGCTATCAGTCAGTGTTTGTGAAGAAGATAAAGTAGCCCCTTGTCCCTGCTGACAAGAATGACTGTCAGTGTAGAAATATATTTTGTAACACCCCAAACACTGTAACAAATGCCCGTCACTGATTGCCACACATACACGCGTGCGCACGCCCACACTGTGACACGCATATCAAAATATAATTTTCCGCATCCCCCTGGGGGTCTTTCTTTTAATGATTTTCTCTCATGATTGGAATTGAGACAGGTTATCATCGCAGGGATATATTTCATGAGATCCCATTCCCTGAGTTGCTGACGAATCAATAAAGACATAATTACATGTGTAAGAAACACAATTTTTAATCGGCAGCTTCATTAAAAATTGAGGAGACTTTGCTTGAAGGGAATTTTAAATGATCACCTTGCGAGTCACACAGATACAGAGAATATCCTATCCATATCCCATATCGCCTCCACGGGCCTCATAGATCATATTAATTGATTAAGGTGGCTCATTCTCTGCTGCTCATCTTCGAGGAGTAAACGACATCATCTAACATGTAGTAATTACCCTGTAATGGCCGGCCCCTGAAATGGAGCCGGAGCTGCTGTATAAATCTGATGTTAAATGAAAAGAATACACTCATCAAGGAAACAGTTTATTAGTGTGCGGCACTAGCTGATGGCCATACCTCTGAAAAGCTGTCATCTCCAGCTACAGACACAAAGCCCTCTGAGAGATTTACAAACACAGCAAGGAAATGAGGTAAAAGGAGCAGCACCTTCTGTGAATGCAAAATAGGGGTGTCAGAAACAAGCGCAAACCTTTAAGCCAAATGAATGGCGTCACTCCCCCTATGGCCCCTTTTCCCTGCCCCCCTCTTCCTTGCCACCGCCTGCCCCCAACACCAGTTACACCACCCATATCCCCCTAGCCACTCCACCGGCACTTACCCACCCCTCGAATCCTGTCTCTCGACCACCTTCCTATCCCTATGGCCCCCCCCCAACACCACCCGTATCCCCCTAGCCACTAACCCTACCTGCCCCTTGAATACGGACTATTTTCCACTACAGTAAACTCACTGAATGTCCATGACTGACTGACTGACTGAGTGTCCTGGCTTTTCCATCCCCTGACCCCGACGGGGCTGTTGGCCCAGCGCAGTGGGAAAAAATCAATTGATGCAAGCCAAAGATCGCACTTCTTATCTTCCACGATTCTCAATCGATTCACAACTTCCAAAAATCCATTCTTTTTTCATTTACATTTTTTGTATTTAACTTATTTTTCTTGAAGTCACTGACAACTGAGAAATACTAAGAAGTTTTTATTTGTGCAAGTTTAGCATGAATAAATATGACCTTTTGTCTTAGGTTTGCCTTTGTGTGTATTGTGTTTACATTATCGCAATCAGTTGATAATATATAATGAAAATATAATAATGATCATGTAAAACTAAACAAACTACATAATCTTACACTTTATTTGGCTTTTCATGCCATAATTTGCTACACTGCCTTTCTTAGCACACAGCGGACTCGAGTACATCCTGAAATCCCCCATGTACTGAATCAAATCGTGAGATACCGAAAGACTCACACCCCCCCCCCCCCCCCCCCCCCCAATGCAAAGTGTGGGAAACATTTGAAGCGTTACCTAGTTTTATTTCGATCATACCCACTTTACAGTGCAGCAACAACGGGGCAAAAGGTGACAGATGTGGCGATCAAAGCGCTCGGTCTATCAAAGCTGCCAGCTGAAGTAGCTGCATGACAACTGAACAGCAGAGAGTGCTGCAAAGGGAAGAGCCAGTTCAGCCAGGGTCAGATCCACATTCATGACAATCTAACAGCTATATGGGGAAAGGGACACACACAGCAAATTAACCCAATGAACCAGAAAGGAGAAGATGGGACCCTGGTCTTTGGAGACGGGAGCCAGGAGCACCCTGGAGCCTGTGGCGAGTCACGTGACCTCCAGATTAGCATAGCTAATGAAAGGAGCCTCTCTGCGTGTGTGTTTACATGACAGTCGCGAGGCCGAGCTCTGAAAAGGAGCCTTTCTCTCTTTCTCCAGGACATTCTTCGAGGAAACGACGGTCAGTCACAAAACCCCTCTCTGCCAATAACGTTCTGGCAAACGCCACCGCCTCTTTGTTTGGCTAAGAGGCGTTTAAAAGCGCTCGCCGATAAGCTCGTCGCTTCCAGAGAAATGCCTGTTTTTGGCGGCTGCTGTAAAGCCACTTTATGGCTCTGTGCGCACACATAAATCACACACAGAAATAGTCTCAAAATCCTTTAGAGGTCAGTACAGATATTAGGACTCCTCATTCTTTATGACCATTTCCCCCCGTCAAACAAATCCGACAACCATTACTGTAATACTGCCACGAAATAACAGAACGGGGGTGTTTGCAGCTACAAAATGAGTAATGATACACGTGAAAGACTGAAACATTGGTGAACATGGGCGAATTTCACTGAGATCAGATACAGAGAGAGAGAGAGAGAGTAAATATCATTGTGATATTATTACCAAACTAAGACGTACAGTACATGTAAGACATAAGTCCTCTGCCATATGAGGACTGGCAATATGTCCCTAACCTCTCCAACTCGAATAGCCCCATTCCTGACCTACCCCTCCTGATTGGCCGCTGATTGTAGCCCTCCTGATTGGCTGGCTGATTGACCGGCTTAATGAGTGTCTGTCTGTCGGTGTACTGCTGTGCGACAGAGCAAATAGTTACGTAGCTGCTTCTCTTGCTGTAACATAGAGATGTGCTGACTGGCTGACTGCAATTCAAAAAATATCCATCATCTATCCAGCCATTTTATCTAGTATTGAGTCATAAAATCTATTCCTAAAAGCAAGTGAAAATAATCTGCCAACGGGGAGGGTCATTTGACTTATTTGCAATTTCACCTGTGTTCAAGAGTTTCTGGAAACAAACAACCTACCTAAGTAGTACCTACTCATAAGACAATGTCAAGATGTCACTCGCTTCAACAAAGTCATTGCCACAATTTGATTTACACTGGAAATAAGTGAAATGACATCATCCCACAGACTGGATATGAGTAAACTAAGTGACTTGTGGAGATGGTGTTTTGTGCGCAGGTCTGTCTCTGGCTGTGGGATGGAGAGGTTCCGTCACAGTCTGATCCACCAGAACAAAGTCCGCAGCTCCTCTGAGCCTCAAGCATGTGGAGCCTTCAGAGGCTTCAGTGAGCCCAGGGTCCTGCCAGCCATGACATCACCAGCCCCCCAGTCCTCACACACAGAGGGGCATTGTGCCCCCCCAACCCCTCACCCACCCACCACCACCACCACACCTAATCTCCCCTCACTTCTCCTCCCACTTCCCTCCCCCGTCCATTTCACTATTCCACGCTCCAAAGGAGTTGTAGCCACTACACAAAAAGAGTGAAAGAAAGAAAGCTCTAAGGGGCGAAACAAGAGAGCCGCAGAGGTCAAACCGGTTCTTCTGTCCGCCCCCCAGGACAGAGAGCTGTCCGCCCCCCAGGACAGAGAGCTCGTTGACGGACTGATTGGGGAAATGCCATCACTGGATGTGAATATCAGCTTGGCAGATTCAGTCGGCGGTTCTTTCAACTGCCTAGGTTTAGTCCTCATCAAAGATGCAGTAATTTGAGAAGTCACATCGGTAAGTGGAGAGTTAGATTGTTCTGACAGGTCCTGTCATTTCGCCGTGCTCAGAGGGAGTGCACTATGTTTAAATAATACAGTAGTCACCTTCAGAGTTGGTTCACACAGCCAACAGGTTTGATTTCCCCATGCTGAAGCATGCAGGGGACTTATTTACATTACACCCTCTATTCACCTTATTCCTGGACTTACGTTTCCAATGATTCTCAGCGGTTGCCGGTCGTCGACTTCCTGTTTAATTTTTTTTTACTAGCAAGGACGTGCGCGCCGCTGTCAAAGATTGAGAACGTTTGGCTTATTTTATCCGAAATGGCTAAAAATAGTAACGTTGTGTGGTTGCATAGCAGCGATATTTTATGAAAACGAAGTGAATGTCAATTCACTCGTACTGTACGGGCTTATTTTAGCCGAAATGGCTACAAATAGTATGTGGTTGCATAGCGACCGCTTTTGTTTTGAAGGCTAAACGTCCAAACCAGAACTCTTATTATTTGGTCATTGAACGTAGCTTTAGCTTCAAGATATTGTCACTCCGTTGTACAATTATGCACGTGTGAAATTATTGTGCTGGGGTGCTCCATTACAAGACATAGGTAGGTACAAAGTCACAACAATTATTATGATTATTTTCAGTGTCTTTTGCTATGAACGGTCCTGGGTGGAAACAGGCAACCGGCAGCTGGAAACAGGGAGGGAGGGTGTCATGGAAGCGCCCACGGTCTCACCAGGAAACTCGTGAATACCTTAGGTTGTGTTGTTTCCAGGGCAACATGTGAGAGACAGGTAATTATATGATGCTGAGCTGCCACAGCTTTAAGAGTCTCTGAGGAACTTTCATCACACTCAAAGCAGCATATTTAATGAAACTATATTCCCAAACCTCTAAAATCATCGTCCATTCACAGGCATAACTGATAAAACAAGCGTCAGTTTGAATAAACTAAATAAAGCAAATTACGTCTCAGTAGAGAAATAATGAAAGATGAACAAGGTTGTACTGTAGGAGCTGATATCATCATTTAGGCTGAAGCGTGCATATTATCCTCTTAGTGAAAATGACATTGTGGTAACGCTGGTTATGGGACTGCAGTTAAAACTGAGGTCAAACTCATTTCTCCGAGGCGTTAGGAGCAGGTGTGTTTGAAGAGGCACACACGGCAT
>NC_139627.1:36811951-36856951 GCF_964638095.1 Poromitra crassiceps | reverse complement strand
ACACAGCCTGCTCTGCGGTCTTAGGTAAAGCAGCACACAGCCTGCTCTGCGGTCTTAGGTATTTAGAAAAGCGACTTTGAGTATTTAGAAAAGCGCTATATAAATCTAATGTATTATTATTATTAGGTAAAGCAGCACACAGCCTGCTCTGTGGTCTTAGGTAAAGCAGCACACAGCCTGCTCTGTGGTCTTAGGTAAAGCAGCACACAGCCTGCTCTGCGGTCTTAGGTAAAGCAGCAGTGAGCATATCTTCATAGCGTTTACTAGAAGTGTCTCTGTGTGGGGGCACGGTGGCGCAGTGGTCAGCGCCGTCGCCTCACAGCTAGAAGGCCCTGGGTTCGATTCCCACCTGGGATGCTGGGAGCGCTGAAGGAGTGCGTGCCCTGCCCGGGTGGGGTCGTCAAAAGGGCCTTTCTGTGTGGAGTTTGCATGTTCTCCCCGTGCCCCCTGGGGGTTTCCTTCATATAGGAACCCCTCACCAAAACAATGAGCAATATCCTGGTCGCTGAAGTGGTGCCTCATCTGGTTGTTCAGGGCGCCTGTTCGGATGGAGGGGAACTCGTTTCGTTGGAATAGCGTGATCCTCCCACGTGCTATGTCCTACCGGTGAAGCTTCCCCTGTCAGGTGAAAAGAATCGGCTGGCTACTGCCCATGTCTCGGAGGAAGCATGGAGCCAGTTTCGGCTCTCCCCAGATGGGCAGAGGGTGGAGCAGCAACCAGGATAAATAAATTAAAATTTGCACTAATGGGGGATAAAAATTGAGTAAAAAACTGTCAAAATGTGCATCTGAAAAGAACTGCTATGAAACATCTCACTGTTTCCTTGAAGTCATGCCGATTATGATGTGATTCTCTCCATTTCAAAAATATATACTATAACACCACATCTTGTGCCATTATTGTAATAAATCAATTGTAGCAACCCATGTGTGAGTGTAAAGTTGTTTCTTAACATAAGTAAAATAAATCTGCTTTACTCAGTCACCCACATGACAAGGCCCATTGTGTTTTTTGATCAATATTGCATGAACAATAACTGCTGAATATTCAATGAGAATTCACCAAGTGGAAAAATACCCTTCAACTCTATTGAGATCAGATCTCCGTCGCTCCGATGTTCTGAGAATATGTATGGCTGTATATACCATCCTCCATTATACCACACACTGCATTATTCATATGCTCCAACAGCCTCTTACATACAGAGAAAGCAGCGAAGCTTTGCTCTGAGAGAAACCTAAGCTGACTGATAATGTGCTGCAGGTCCAACACTGGGGTCAAACACTACATTGAGAGGCAGAGAGAGATACGGTGCAGGACATTAGCACATAACATATACAAAGTCTGCATTATTCAAAAGCACAGCTATATGCACAGATGAATCTCCCTCACTTTTACTCCCTCTCTCTCTCCCCCTCCCCCTCTCTCTGTATAGTTTTACTTATGCTAAGTTCTTATGTAGTACTTATGCCAACGTCACATCAGCCAACAACTTAGTAGATTTATCGCCAAAAGCACAGGTGCATTTCTTGACAAAATCATCGGCACGCAGCATGCACACAAGCACGCACGTGCACGCACGCACACACACACTTTGGTGTTGCTGTAAATTGCATGCATATCTGTTCGTATGTGTCATTGTTGTGTGTGTGTGTGTGTGTGTGTGTGCTTGTGTGTCTGTGTGTGTGTGTGCGCGCACGTGTGTGTGTGTTTGTGTGTGTGTGTGTGTGTGTGCGCGTGCATGTGTGTGTGTGTGTGTGTGTGTGTGTGTGTGTGCTTGTGTGTGTGCTTGCTGCTGTTTTGCCAGATGTGTCAGAGTGATTCAGGTCCTACGACTATTATTTTGCAGCATTACTGTGAATGCTTGCTGCTGGATAAAGAACAAGCTCCATGCAAGGCTGAATGGGCATTCGTCAGGGACGTCTGACCGCTTTTGACCATGGGCGGTCCCCGTTCCTCTCCAGAGGCTGGCCCTTAGGTGCTTAGGGTTAACGAGCAAGAGGCGGTGAGCTATGCACGGCCTCAGTCCCAACATGCACCTCTTCACTGAGTGAGATTAATTACCCTGAGATTCTGAGCCAATCTGCTCCTCTGCTGTTTCCCTAGTCCTGGACACGCACATGTACACACATAATATACCAGTGCCCAAAAATGCACATTATTCAAACACATTCAAACACACACACACACACACACACACACACACACACACACACACACACACACACACACACACTCACTGTGGACGTTGTTGATTATAAGAGTCATAAAGCAAACTATAGCAATTTGCACGTGGTCGATCAAGAGTGGAGCTATTGAGTCCCTGTGAGTGAAGTCCGGGTTCACACACATTCCACCGGCAGTGAAGCATCTCCCCTCAATGGTTCTTGACTGCTCTCAGCTAGTTCCCTCTGCTCCAGCCCATTGTCATCTGTCCAAGGCTGACTGGCTCCAGGGATGCTCTCATGGTTCCAGTCAATGCTGTCTTTGATGGAGAGCAGGGCCTGGTGCTTCCCTCGCCCATTTAGTGCACAGCAGCCAGACCATAACAGATACAGTAGACTAGAAAGACACACACACACACACACGCACGCACGGACGCACACGCGCACACACACACACACACACACACACACACACACACACACACACACACACACACACACACACACACACATGATGACTTGCACTTGTTCCCTGAAGCAGGCCCACCATACTGTGTGTGGGAAGACAAAGGTTGGTGATTGTATATAGCCTGCAGAGCCAAGGCCAAGCATCACAGCTATAGGTATTCTCTCCTGTCGTCTATCCACTATGAGATGTGCTCTCATGAAGGTAAATGAATGAAATAAATACCATATAGTATATATTGATTATTCAATAGATACTTGTTTTTATCAAAGGTCATCTGCGTGTCACCTCGCGTCGGACACAATTTACTTTCATGTGCCAGGAATGGTGTGGATATTGATTTCAACTTTTTGTTTTAATTACTATTGTTATTTTAAGCATTCTCTTATCTTATCATGGATCATTTGTCTCGCACTGCTTCCTTGGGAGCAGCCCAGGAAGACTAGCGCAGTCATTAATTTAGCATCTAATGGGGATTCTAATGACACAATGAAATGATGATAAGCGTTTGAGACCTGCTGCTGTTTTTGACAGCGGCACAGTTCATGTCGGTGTGTCGTGTCCCTGTTCTTTCTGTCTGGAGGGGCTGATTATGACGAGAGTCTGCGTGGGAACACGTACTTGTACGAACATGTCATAATAAGCGTTGGCCGCACTCATCGTCACAAACCCGCTGGATTCCACTCCCACGCCGGCTATTGTGCGAAGCCGGGCATGTCAACTAAATCCACCTGCAAAGTCTGGCACTAACCTTGCTCAGCAGCGATTGGTCACAACATCTCCCTTTTCTATTCAGCGGTACATGTAGGCTCCACTATAGCATGCAATGCAGAGGTTCTCCTCAAACCATTCAATCCCAGAGAGAGAGGTCTGTGATGGGCTGCCTACTGCCCAGCAGCCTGCCAGACATACAGTACAGCTGCTATAGAGGAGACACCCCCCTGTGGAGGGATCACTGTTTACACTAGCAACATATGCTGCAGACTGCACATAGACTGCACATAATGTACTGTAGACTAGCAATATATGACCATATGCTGCAGACTGCACAAGAAGGTATGCAGCAGTAACTAGCATGATATCATGTATGAGCTATCACATCAGTATCGCCATGGGTCCCATGAGTAAAATAACAGCAATGTTAATATCGGTTATCGGTATCCGCCAAAATTGTCATATTAAGAGGAAACAATGCGGTAAATCTATGATTTATGGGCTTTTCCAAATGTTTTGTAAATAAAGAAAGACATTTCCCTTTTCAAATTCACAGTGTTTACGGTTTACGGTTTACGGTTGTTTATGTGTTTTTCCAGTAAGTACAAAATGTGACGATCATAGAAACTAGTTTTTTATTATAGAGATCACATCGACATCGGTAAATATTCGTTACCGGCCATAACAGCAATGTTAATACCGGGCATCGTATCGGCCAAAGTTTCCATATGGGTGCATCCCTAGCAGCAAGGGAAGGTGCAGGGTGCGATGCAGAGGGAACGTGCAGGGTGCGATGCAGTAAATAGCATAAATGGAAAATAGCCCATAGATTTGGTTGAAATGCTCAATATTCCTCTCCTATCAGGCCTGCAGCTGTGAAAATGCACTGGATGTGGCTGTATTAGTGATGTGTGCAGAGAGGCAGCGGGGCCCATCGTCTCCAGCAGACAGGCTTTTTTAAAGCACAGCTCCCTGAAGACGGGGAAATGCTAGCCTGAGCGCTTTTTCGCGGGCGATGTGCATCTACGTGTTGGTATCCATGACAGAGTCTATCCTATTGTCTAGAGAAGCCATCGTGGTGGCAATAGAGCCTAAATGAGGCCAATAATGGCCCTCTGCTCGGTCCCCAGAGTCTGGCCTGTTTAAAAATCGATTCTCTGCTTGACTGGGGACAGGCTGGGAATAGAGAGACTGGAAGAAATGGAGAGGGAAGTGGAGGAGGGGGTATAGGTAAGGAAAGATCACACATAAGATACTACAGGGGACAAATCCAGCCAATCATGCTCAATTATCAGCTCATCTTTCAGTGCATTCATACGCTAAAACAAACACATTCATTCAAACACAATATTAAGATAACATATGACAACTGCTGCTGGACCAAAACAATTCCATAACTCTCTCCTCTCCAAAAAAGGAAGCCAAAACAACAGTCACACAAATGCACATGCTACACAATGCAATGCCACACACCACACAGACTTACCAGATTCTGGTTCAAACGGACAGTATGTCACAGAGACTTAGCAGAGTCTGGTTCAAACGGACAGTATGTCACAGAGACTTAGCAGAGTCTGGTTCAAACGGACAGTATGTCACAGAGACTTAGCAGAGTCTGGTTCAAACGGACAGTATGTCACAGACTTGCACTAATGTGGAAGCGTCTTCTCTCCGGCTGTCTATAAGGAGCGCAGGATGCTGCTTAAAGGATCCTGTCTGTCTGGGCAGGGGAGAATATATGGGCTTTATGAGCAACCGGACCAATGAGAACAACTGGTGGGATATCCAGAACAATAGCTGGCCAACCGAAAGTATCCCCCTGGTATGTGTGTGTGTGTGTGCGCGCGCACGCCACACGCACACATGCGCGCACACACACACACACACACACGAACACACACACACACACACACACACACACACACACACACACACACCAAAGAGAGTGGGGTACAGGAAGGTGTATGAAAGTCTTATTGAACAGATGAGGTCTTATTGAGCGGACATGCGCTCGCTCGGGGAGGAAGGGGTGAAGGGCCGGACAGGGAATCCTTGAGATAATATTTAATTCAACATGGGCTATTGAGCTAACCTCGTTATCTTGTGCTACTGTTTGCACCTCCACCCTGTCCACTCCACCCCATCTTACCCCCACCCTGTCCACTCCACCCAATCTTACCCCCCACCCTGTCCACTCCACCCCATCTTACCTCCACCCTGTCCACTCCACCCCATCTTAACTCCACCCTGTCCACTCCACCCCATCTTAACTCCACCCTGTCCACTCCACCCCATCTTACCCCCACCCTGTCCACTCCACCCCATCTTACCCCCACCCTGTCCACTCCACCCCATCTTACCCCCACCCTGTCCACTCCACCCCATCCTCCACCCTGTCCACTCCACCCCATCTTACCTCCACCCTGTCCACTCCACCCCATCTTACCTCCACCCTGTCCACTCCACCCCATCTTAACTCCACCCTGTCCACTCCACCCCATCTTAACTCCACCCTGTCCACTCCACCCCATCTTACCCCCACCCTGTCCACTCCACCCCATCTTACCCCCACCCTGTCCACTCCACCCCATCTTACCCCCACCCTGTCCACTCCACCCCATCCTCCACCCTGTCCACTCCACCCCATCTTACCTCCACCCTGTCCACTCCACCCCATCTTACCTCCACCCTGTCCACTCCACCCCATCTTACCCCCCACCCTGTCCACTCCACCCCATCTTACCTCCACCCTGTCCACTCCACCCCATCTTACCTCCACCCTGTCCACTCCACCCCATCTTAACTCCACCCTGTCCACTCCACCCCATCTTACCTCCACCCTGTCCACTCCACCCCATCTTACCCCCACCCTGTCCACTCCACCCAATCTTACCCCCACCCTGTCCACTCCACCTCATCTTACCTCCACCCTGTCCACTCCACCCCATCTTAACTCCACCCTGTCCACTCCACCAAATCTTACCCCCCACCCTGTCCACTCCACCCCATCTTACCTCCACCCTGTCCATTCCACCCCATCTTAACTCCACCCTGTCCACTCCACCCCATCTTACCTCCACCCTGTCCACTCCACCCCATCTTACCTCCACCCTGTCCATTCCACCCCATCTTACCTCCACCCTGTCCACTCCACCCCATCTTACCTCCACCCTGTCCACTCCACCCCATCTTACCCCCACCCTGTCCACCCCACCCCATCTTACCTCCACCCTGTCCACTCCACCCCATCTTACCCCCACCCTGTCCACTCCACCCCATCTTACCCCCACCCTGTCCACTCCACCCCATCTTACCCCCACCCTGTCCACTCACCCCATCTTACCCCCCACCCCATCCACTCCACCCCATCTTACCCCCACCCTGTCCACTCCACCCCATCTTAACTCCACCCTGTCCACTCCACCCCATCTTACCTCCACCCTGTCCACTCCACCCCATCTTACCTCCACCCTGTCCACTCCACCCCATCTTACCTCCACCCTGTCCACTCCACCCCATCTTACGCCCCCACCCCGTCCACTCCACCCCATCTTACCTCCACCCTGTCCACTCCACCCCATCTTACGCCCCCACCCTGTCCACTCCACCCCATCTTACGCCCCCACCCCGTCCACTCCACCCCATCTTACCTCCACCCTGTCCACTCCACCCCATCTTAGCCCCCCTCTCTTCCACAGATGAATTACAGTGGATAAGCTCGTCCCTGTGGCCCTCAACCGTCTCCAGCGTCTCACATGTTCTTGTCTCAGCTCCTATACGTTCCATAGGACGCCACACTGGGACTCCAAAACCAATATCTCTGTCTGACAATGCACCACTGAGCCTTCTGTACAATATCCAGCTCGGCTACAGCAAACAATGCACACCTACAGATTTATATTTCCCTTTGCACGCACACGCACGCACACACACACACACACACACACACACACACACACACACACACAGTATCATTGATTGTACTCCAGCCAGCGACGTCTCATTCCACAGTGCAGTTGCGCTGGGTCTCGGGGAGAGGAATAGCCCCTGTAGGAGTCCAGTTATCTCAGATTGAATCTTATTACAGGATTTAGGTGAACAGATACAACACTACAAGGCAGTGAAATGGTGTGTTTTTGTGTTCCTATCCTAGATGTTCCTTTCTTTCTTTTTTACTGTATGTAGAAATACAGAAAGGGCTCTGTCGATGGTTATCCTGGCCTGTGAATAGCCACAGCTACATTCTGCTGTGTGCTACAGACTGCAGCCTGGGTACATTATACTGCCATATCACTATCATATGATGGTGAATCATCTCAAAGGAGAGCCAGAGAGCACACACACATGCAGCGGGTATGTGTGTGTGTGTGTGTGTGTGTGTGTGTGTGTGTGTGTGTGTGGGGGGGGGGGGGGGGGGGGGCAATCAACTCTCTCTTTCTCTCTCTCTCTCTCTCTCTCTCTCTCTCTCTCTCTCTCTCTCTTTCTGAACCCCTTCCGAGGCCTGGCCAGGCTGCACTGGTGTGTGGATGGAGGGAAAAGAGAGGGATGGGAGGAGGGGAGGCAGCGGGAGAGAGAGAGAGAGAGAGAGAGAGAGAGAGAGAGGCATGGTAGGGGCTGCAGGACTAGGAGGAGAGCCAGGTCGCTGCTGGAGCCAAGAACAGGACTGACTGGGCCTGTGTGTCAGAACAGTGTGCTAAGCATGCACACATACACACAGACACACACACACACACACACACACACACACACACACACACACACACACACACACACACACACACACACACACACACACACACACACACACACACACACAAACACACATCTCAATGTCAGTGACCTTCGACTAACATACTGCAATGACATATCAGCTGTGTAATAGATAGAGACACCAAAACTTAGTGGTCGTTTTGTAAAGATTCACCGTAACAAGTAGACAGAAAGCAGCAGCATCGCTCCCATGTGGAGAATACACATCAGTGCACAGTGAGACACTTGAAGCGGGTGATGGAGGTTTGACACTATCAGCACTTTGTGGTTGTAAGTGTTTATCACTATATGTCCTCCATGACCAGGCCTTCTGTATATTAGCACATCCTCTAACAAGCAGGCCATTTGCTGTCAATAAGTTCTCAGCCCTGCGGCAGCATCTGTCTGAACTCGAGTTGAACCAGTGCTTAGAGCCGTAACGGCTCGCGCTTTGGACCCACTCATTACTGACCAATGTATCTAATAGGCAGCATTTGCTACTCAGGCCCTGTAGTGCCATGCGGCCCAAATCAGAGGCTCCTGTTCCACACAGCACAACATTTATGACAGTCCCTGCTCAGTCCCTGCTCCCTGCGGACTCATTTCCCCGTGACACGGACCGCTGCAGCTGACAAAACAACAGAACAACAGAGAGAACTCTCTCTCTCTTCCTCCTATCGCCCCTCCACCCCTCTCTCCGTCTCATATTCTCTCCTGACCCCCATCTCCGTGTCTTTTCCATCCTTCTTTGCAGCTCAGCTCTAGCACCTGTACACATCTGAGTGCATTTCACAGACAGGTTGACAGGCCAAGCAAGAGAAAATTTAGACTGATTCAAGTTGCTTTTTTTCCCTCAGTGTCTTTTTTCTTCTTTTTTTCCTTCCCACTGAGAGATCAGAGCTTACAAATTCACCAGTACCCGGTAACTTTCTATGCAATAACTGCCAGAGCTCACACATTTCCAACATCAATGTCCCGAAGGGACGCTATAGCGGTGTTTCACTTTTCCCACAGATTCTACAAAGAAGAAACTATTAGATTACACCTTTGAATGCAATTTCATCCAGTAAGACAAGGCAATTTGCCAAGCCCTATCGCGCACGCGAGTGTGCATGTGACAGAGGAGATAGAACCTGCATTCCTGTATTTACGACCACGTCGGTGTTTGTAGTCGAGTGTGCGCGTGCGCGTGCATTCGAACTGACCATATCTCCTCTCTCGCACGTTCACCCGTGGGACGTGGCAAGATTTTCTCAGTTCCAATCTAAAGTGACAGTGGAGAAAATGATTCCATTACGACTGGCGTGTTGTCCCGTCGCCACGTTATGACAAGGCCGATGGCGGCGGGCGAACAGAGAGTGGAAACCTAATAAGGACATCGGCAGCGATAAGACGCGGGCCCCATTGTTTCCACAGCAGACGTGATCATGTGAGAAATAAGCATCCCGAGCCCTTCCTTCCCCCGGCGCCCTGCCAGTCATTCTCACTTAGACCTGCAGCCGAGAGGGCCTGAAACCAGAGCTCCCTCAACCATACGTATACTATAAGCTCTTCACATTCTCATGCTCTCTCTCTCTCTCTCTCTGCTCCATTCATATTATAGGCAGAGGGGCAAATAAGAGCTGAGTATGTGTGGCTATATAGCTGGCAGATGAAAACAAGCTTGATTACCGTCTTACTGTTTACTAATCCCTTTGTCTCCTTTTCTCCCTACCTGCACTCTGCCTACCTCGCCTCCTTCTAGATGTTTCCTTAGCATTTTGCCTCCCATCCATCCCCAAAAATATGATCGCAATATTTTTTCCCCCATATTGATCGCTATCGATATTTATACCAATATATCAATTGATAATGCTGCCAGTTTGAAGAGTACCCTGATAATGAATGACTGATGAAGCCTGAAGAAACCGGAGGGTTTGATTAGTTCAACTTGATTAACATAAAAGAAAAATGTAATAACATCAGAAGAGGGGCAGAAAAGCACATTTCTACTTCAAAAGAGACACAACTTGCTAACCTGGGAAAGAACCTGCCATTGTCAGACCATACATTTTACATTCATCCTGAATACCTTTATTTTGGGGGAAAAACATTGACAGAAAATCTTGTCTTCTTGATCCTGCCTGTCTAGCTTGACACTCGTTGCTGTCAAGATGTAGGCGTCGTTCAGCATGTTGAAACATGGAGATATAAAAGAAACTGTGGTCTCTCTGCTCTCTGGTCCGGTGGTTTACTGGTTTCACTACATCTCTACACGGGACACCAGCGTTTACATGTCCCGGTGGCAGACGGTGGCTGTCATGCGCGCACACAGGTATTTAGTCACTGCTGGCTAACGTTAGCTGTCCGTTAGCTTCCACTGTCACTTTGGTTACTATCTGATGAAACGAACAACAAGCTCCTCACATGATAGAATGTCCTCACCTGAGGAAAACGCGAGTTCACTAGTTTCACCGATGCTTTCATGTCCCTCGGTACTATTTCCCCCCCTTTTTTTCCAGAGGACATCCACTTTCTTCACCGGTAGCTCTTTCATTGCTTTGCGGTAGGAAATTGGCGTGTACTTTGACCGTCAAAGTTTTGGGCTGTTTTTTGCACGTCAAAGTTTGACGTGCAAGCCAAAAACTGCAGACTGACTGGCTGTTAGATCTATCCATATCGAGTAAAACATGTCCAATCATATCATCATTATCTACGTGAGTTTTATCGCAATCCCCTATCAAGATCATTTTATCGCCCAGCCACACTCACGCTCCACTTTTCTCTCTCTTCCTCATCAGTGTCTGTCGCGTTCCCTTAGCTGTTCAGACACCACAGGCCATTTTGCATGACAACAAGCGAAATTTATATCAATGTCTAAACATGAGGTGGAGTTCCACCTGGTGGTGACTGGAGAATAACACCACGTTATATCATTGTGTAAACATGAGGTGGAGTTCCACCTGGTGAGTGGTGACTGGAGAATAGCACCACGTTAGTGCAAATGACTGCTGACAGGTCAGTCTTTCGAGTGCCTGAATTAAAAGGCAAGCTCCTGAAAGTGACTTTGACAGGCCTGACTTTTATTTGTTTACCACGCCGACAGCTGTCAAAGTACAGTTAAAGAGCACAGGGCGGGTGTCTGGAGGGCGGGGGTGTGGGGAAAGCGCTTCAGACAGGGAAGACAGGGAGAGAGAGGGAAGCGAGAGTGATAGAGAGAGAATGGGTAACAATGGAGCCAAATCCCCCGGCTATACTGGGAGAGTGACAGTGTCAGCGGGGGTTATCAAGAGAGGGGCTTTCTCCAGAGCTGGGCTCAGGCATCCATCGCCATTCAGGATGCAGACCAGAGAGAGGGAGAGAGAGACGGAGATACAGAGAGATGGAGAGAGAGAGACAGAGATACAGAGAGATGGAGAGACACACAGAGAGACAGAGATACAGAGAGATGGAGAGACACACAGAGAGACAGAGATACAGAGAGATGGAGAGACACACAGAGAGACAGAGATACAGAGAGATGGAGAGAGAGACACACAGAGAGACAGAGATACAGAGAGATGGAGAGACACACAGAGAGACAGAGATACAGAGAGATGGAGAGAGAGACACACAGAGACAGAGATACAGAGAGATGGAGAGACACACAGAGAGACAGAGATACAGAGAGATGGAGAGAGAGACACACAGAGACAGAGATACAGAGAGATGGAGAGACACACAGAGAGACAGAGATACAGAGAGATGGAGAGAGAGACACACAGAGAGAGAGATACAGAGAGATGGAGAGAGAGACACACAGAGACAGAGATACAGAGAGATGGAGAGAGAGACACACAGAGACAGAGATACAGAGAGATGGAGAGACACACAGAGAGACAGAGATACAGAGAGATGGAGAGAGAGACACACAGAGAGACAGAGATACAGAGAGATGAGAGAGAGACACACAGAGAGACAGAGATACAGAGAGATGAGAGAGAGACACACAGAGAGACAGAGATACAGAGAGATGAGAGAGAGACACACAGAGAGACAGAGATACAGAGAGATGAGAGAGAGACACACAGAGACAGAGATACAGAGAGATGGAGAGACACACAGAGAGACAGAGATACAGAGAGATGGAGAGAGAGACACACAGAGAGACAGAGATACAGAGAGATGGAGAGACACACAGAGAGACAGAGATACAGAGAGATGGCGAGAGAGACACACAGAGAGACAGATACAGAAAGATGGAGAGAGAGACACACAGAGAGACAGAGATACAGAGAGATAGAGAGAGAGAGGCCAAAGAAGAGATGACGCTGGAAAGAGAGAGCTGTGCATAAAACAGTAAGAATGGGTAAGTGATTGATTGATAGAAATGAGGGTGAATGGATGAGAGAGGAGGTCAAACTGAAGGGAAATGGAGGAAAGGAGCAGGTAGATGAATGGATGAGAGAGGAGGTCAAACTGAAGGGAAATGGAGGAAAGGAGCAGGTAGATGAATGGATGAGAGAGGAGGTCAAACTGAAGGGAAATGGAGGAAAGGAGCAGGTAGATGAATGGATGAGAGAGGAGGTCAAACTGAAGGGAAATGGAGGAAAGGAACAGGTAGATGAATGGATGAGAGAGGAGGTCAAACTGAAGGGAAATGGAGGAAAGGAGCAGGTAGATGAATGGATGAGAGAGGAGGTCAAACTGAAGGGAAATGGAGGAAAGGAGCAGGTAGATGAATGGATGAGAGAGGAGGTCAAACTGAAGGGAAAGGGAGGAAAGGAGCAGGTAGATGAATGGATGAGAGAGGAGGTCAAACTGAAGGGAAAGGGAGGAAAGGAGCAGGTAGATGAATGGATGAGAGAGGAGGTCAAACTGAAGGGAAAGGGAGGAAAGGAGCAGGTAGATGAGTAGCGAGAAGCGAGGAGGGAGAAGGATGCATGGAGAAAAGAAGACGGAGAGAGGAAGAGACAAGCCAAATGAACCCATTTCTGTAATGCAAGGGTGACTGAATAAACGCTAGTCATCCTCATTTGACTCTTTTAGAATAACAAGAAGCAGAAAATATGTTTTCAGAAAGAGAAACAGCTAGAATGTTTTCTACATCAACACTCATTTAGTTTGAAAGGAGAGAGGGCTCCGCTCCGGCTCCACATTTTGGCTGTAGGAAAAGCTGAGAGGGAGAGAGCCTGCAAGAGTGACTCATGTAAACAGCATTATTCCAGTTGCATTTTCCGAATTTGGCCTTTTTCCGAATTTTGCATTTTCCGATTAAGACATCTGGGTTATTCCAGTATTATTCAGGTTTTAGGAGGATTCTTTGATCATGTATACAGCGCATTCGGAATATGCGTCTCAATCAGGGTTTTTACCACAATTTGCGACGCATCTTGCCTGTTTGCAGTCAGCTGATGTGTGCTAGAAGTGCTAGAAGAGGCGATATGATCATCTAATCCATCATCTCTCGCATGCGAAAAGGAAAGCCCACATTTCTGATCGGGACGAGATGAGAAACACGGAAGATGACGCAACTCTTATAACTGACTCTGGCCTAACAACGTAGCTTACGTTTAATATGAAAAACTTGGATATCGCAACGCCAAACTTTTCAGCAGCAAGCTCCTGAAATGGACCAGATGATGCTGGTAAGAATACAGTCAGGGGCAGGGCTCCCCTGTTTGTTCTGAACTCCGCTGCATCTCTCCTCACCCCCCAAGCCCCCGTGGGAGGGCAAGCTACAGCTATATGTAAACGGGGATATTAGTGGATTATTTATTTAGAATATTGTCTTTTTCCGAATATGAGTAATCATGTATTTAGATAGAGGAAATTTTGAATTTCTATAACAGTTCTATAACATCTGCATCATCATAACAGTGTCTTAACATCTGCATCATCATAACGTGTCTTAACATCTGCATCATCATAACAGTGTCTTAATATCTGCATCATCATAACAGTGTCTTAACATCTGCATCATCACTGTATAACAGTGCTTTAATATCTGCATCATCATAACAGTGTCTTAATATCTGCATCATCATAACAGTGTCTTAACATTTGCATTATCATAACAGTGTCTTAATATCTGCATCATCATAACAGTGTCTTAATATCTGCATCATCATAACAGTGTCTTAATATCTGCATCATCATAACAGTGCTTTAACATCTGCATCATCATAACAGTGTCTTAATATCTGCATCATCATAACAGTGTCTTAACATCTGCATCATCACTGTATAACAGTGCTTTAATATCTGCATCATCATAACAGTGTCTTAATATCTGCATCATCATAACAGTGTCTTAATATCTGCATCATCATAACAGTGTCTTAACATCTGCATCATCACTGTATAACAGTGCTTTAATATCTGCATCATCATAACAGTGTCTTAATATCTGCATCATCATAACAGTGTCTTAATATCTGCATCATCATAACAGTGTCTTAACATCTGCATCATCATAACAGTGTCTTAATATCTGCATCATCATAACAGTGTCTTAATATCTGCATCATCATAACAGTGTCTTAATATCTGCATCATCATAACAGTGTCTTAACATCTGCATCATCATAACAGTGTCTTAATATCTGCATCATCATAACAGTGTCTTAACATCTGCATCATCATAACAGTGTCTTAATATCTGCATCATCATAACAGTGTCTTAATATCTGCATCATCATAACAGTGTCTTAACATCTGCATCATCATAACAGTGTCTTAATATCTGCATCATCATAACAGTGTCTTAACATCTGCATCATCATAACAGTGTCTTAATATCTGCATCATCATAACAGTGTCTTAATATCTGCATCATCATAACAGTGTCTTAATATCTGCATCATCATAACAGTGTCTTAACATCTGCATCATCATAACAGTGTCTTAATATCTGCATCATCATAACAGTGTCTTAACATCTGCATCATCATAACAGTGTCTTAATATCTGCATCATCATAACAGTGTCTTAATATCTGCATCATCATAACAGTGTCTTAACATCTGCATCATCATAACAGTGTCTTAATATCTGCATCATCATAACAGTGTCTTAATATCTGCATCATCATAACAGTGTCTTAATATCTGCATCATCATAACAGTGTCTTAACATCTGCATCATCATAACAGTGTCTTAATATCTGCATCATCATAACAGTGTCTTAATATCTGCATCATCATAACAGTGTCTTAATATCTGCATCATCATAACAGTGTCTTAACATCTGCATCATCATAACAGTGTCTTAACATCTGCATCATCATAACAGTGTCTTAATATCTGCATCATCATAACAGTGTCTTAACATCTGCATCATCATAACAGTGTCTTAATATCTGCATCATCATAACAGTGTCTTAACATCTGCATCATCACTGTATAACAGTGTCTTAACATCTGCATCATCACTGGGCACAAGTATTTTTTTTGTGACCTAATCGCTTGAATGCCTTGAGCTCATTTTTGTCCTAAGCAGCCTCTCCACATGTCATCTTCCTCATCTGTGAGATGGAAAGCTGATTTATTGGCCTGGTTGGATTCTTTCTAAAGGCAGTCAATCAAACAGGACTCTCTCCATGCGCCCTATTGTCCCTTTATCGACAATCAATGTGACGAGAAGGAGATGCTCATTTGAAACATGGCCCTACTCACAATGTAAATTCCAATAATTCAATGATGGAACACGTGTGTGTGTGTGTGTGTGTGTGTGTGTGTGTGTGTGTGTGTGCATTGGGGGGATTAATGAGCTGGCTCACAACAGCACCCTATCCTCCCCCCCACACTTTCCCACAACACATGCACAACCACACCCACCCACACACCCAACACACACACACACACCCCCCCCCCACACACACACACACACACACACACACAAATATTTGACCTCACCTCATGTTCTACAGGGTTTTTCCTGCATAGGGGAATTTTTGCATCCACTACATTATGGGGGACATTACTTTAGTCATTGATTTTGTGTTGCAAGAAAGAAATCCTGACAATGACTGATATACAGTATTTGCATTCAGCAAAATATGTAGCCCTTACTGCATTACTGCATTACACTATTTACTCAAAAGTGGCATTGCATGTGAAACTTGCGGTGCTTTAAAAACACATTGCTCCATAAGTTCAGTCTTTACGTGGAGCGATCATGCTCACTGTCATGCGTAGTCGCCCCCCGAAGGTCCATTCTGAGCCAGGAAAAACCCTGTTATCTCTCCAGAGAGCACATGGCGATGGTGTGATGACAGAGGCAAAGAGCTTCTGTCCCCTATATTCCTTACCTACTACGAAGGTTATTATTATGTGATGGTATGTGACATGGGGCAGCCTTCAGCCAGCATGCGTCAGATGAATCCTCAGCTCCCACATCACAAAGATTCTTTCTATAAACAAAGCGTGTTTAATGGACTGTGTGCCGCCGTGGCACTCTCCGTCTGGTGGATGGATGCTGTGTGACAGCTTCCCTTCAATTACAAATATCAATCTGCCACAGTGGGAGCTCCGCTGCCAAAGGCCTCATGGGGGTCCACGTCAAAGCACTCCCCCCTTCAAAACAGAGCCATCAAAATGCTGCGCTCACCAGATGCCCCGCTACTGTTTCACAAACACAAGCACGTCCGTCGTCACCTGACCCACAAAACGATACTGGATGACCAACCGTCTGGCTAGCAGGGGCTTTTGATAACTTAGAAGCTCCCAGATAATGCAAAGAAGACAACAACGGCTAAAGCGAGCCGGGAATAAATTTGCATGGAAGCTGAGCCCAAGTTGGCCCAGTGTGGTTCTGTGTCGCTCTAGGGCTGGGTAAAAAAAAAAGAAGATATATCAATATCGAATTGATATTCATTTGAAGGAACTGATATAGATTCCCCAGGTTAGAGGGTTCCGTGTACAATTACAGCATTAGTTATTTGCTAATCTCTTTCATATGAAAGCAAACTTAGTATTGTAACTGAAATATCGATATTGAATTGTATCGTATCGAAAAGAATTGGAAATCGAATTGAATCGGGACCTTGTGTATCAGAATCGTATTGAATCTGGAAATCAGTGGCGATACCCAGCCTAGTGGGCTCCAACCTCTCTCTCCTCGCACGGCGCAGCAGGGACAGACAGACGCTACACTGTAGCACCGAGGGCAGCCAATCTGCTGTGTGATGGGCGGGGCTCTCCCTAAGCACGTTCCCTCTCCTCGTCGCCGGCTGTCTGCCCGCGGCAGCACCACCACTTACACTCCATCCACCCGCTTATTGATACACTTCACCACAGGAGCGCCCCCGAGTGCTCGGGAAGGCAATGGGTCTTGCGGGGTGGTCTAATTCAATCAACGCTGGGGGAAAAGGCACACATCATTCATCACCGACACACAGAACCGGTACAGAAAGACTCTGTCCCAGCCTTTCCCTCTCTGACAGCCATCACTGACACACAGGACCGGTACAGAAAGACTCTCTCCCAGCCATTCCCTCTCTGACAGTCATCACTGACACACAGGACCGGTACAGAAAGACTCTCTCCCAGCCTTTCCCTCTCTGACGGTCATCACCGACACACAGGACCGGTACAGAAAGGCTCTGGTGGTCCCACGGTGTCATCAGGCAGAAAGTAGATGCTCTGGTGGTCCCACAGTGTCATCAGGCAGAAAGTAGATGCTCTGGTGGTCCCACAGTGTCATCAGGCAGAAAGTAGATGCTCTGGTGGTCCCACAGTGTCATCAGGGAGAAAGTAGATGCTCTGGTGGTCCCACAGTGTCATCAGGGAGAAAGTAGATGCTCTGGTGGTCCCACAGTGTCATCAGGCAGAAAGTAGATGCTCTGGTGGTCCCACAGTGTCATCAGGCAGAAAGTAGATGCTCTGGTGGTCCCACGGGCAATTTGGATTTCACTTGGGCTCGGGTTCCCTATAGTGTCTTCAAAGCCCGCCTCCAGTCAGTTTTGCCATTTTGAAGCTATTACATGTGTAGCCATGTTTGTTTCTGATCTGTTAATTAGCCAAAGTGTTCACCACTGTATTTTGTTGACAAATAACCTTATTTTGGGCTCAAACTCTTAAATTGGCTCATGTAAGAAGGGGGTGCTGACGTCAGACTTTATGGATGTCAACACTCACGTATCGCGGACCTGTCATATTAATAATATACAATATATTACAGTGAATACAATCTCCCGTTAGCTACGTTCGCTAATGTAGTTCGTTCTGGCTCAAAACGCAGAGGTAGTCACTTTTAGCCAGTTCGAGTTACGCTCTTTCAATTTATTTTGCTTATGCCCACCAGCTTTCATATCTGTTGGCTGGTTATGCTGATATTTATAACAATATGTGGCTTCTGGGTGAACATTTAGAGGAGTTGAGGCAGCCATACTGTTTCCGGTCTGACCGGCTGGAAGGGAGACGGAGATCGTATTGAAGGTAGGAGCGAGGCTCGGCCAAAACACACAGGACGCGGAAGCACAGCGCAGAAGCAGCAGAGCGCACTGAGAGAGTTATCCTTTTTGGACAACAGTGCTCCAGCCATGACGTTGCAGTGGAACATCTTACCAATAATGAACTTTAGTGCAAAAGATTAGACTGGTGATGTAGTTGATGACGGCGTGTGCAGTTTTTCATTTCCACTGTACAGCAGGACTATACACAGGTGGACAACTGACTGGACGGGGGCTTTAAGTGGGCATGGCATGTGCCCAACTTATTACTGTTAGGCGGGAGACTGGTGGATTTACGCGCAGACACTTGTTGGGCTCGAAACACTTGACACTTGGTAAACCAGAACTGGCAACAGGTAAGCTTGCGGGCAGGGCAAGAGTAAAGACTAGACGCAGACTGTTGCAGAAGTAGACCGTAAACTGAATTGACACTGGTTCGCGTTTGATTAAGCTTGCGTTGCCCAGAGACCTTATTTGAAGCATTGCGGCAAAAACCCATTCAAAAATCCCATAGGCAGAAACAGTGAAGAACCAGGAAGTCTGGGACTTCCGCGTTCCGACTACAAACATATGTCATCCCTGGGGCTCTCTATTACAGTACGACATAAGTGACATCATATGTGTCAATGATGACATTGCCATCCATTATTTATGACATCATCACTGTGGCATCATAACCCTCAACAGTGACTCATATGACAAGAGTGATATCATCAGTGCAATCATCAATGATGACATTATCATCATCATTATGACATCATCACTGTTGACATCCTTGGTGACCTCATCATCAGCTGTGACATCATCTAACAATTACAAATGGTCCACGTGTGACACCCAAGATAAAAAACTATAAAAAAGGCAAGAGAAATGTTTGTTTTCATCAGTATTTCATCATCATGTTTGTTGATCATCAGTATTTCAAATTTGGAGTCTCCAAGGCAGTTTTCTGCACATGTTGATTAAATGCAACAATGTGATATGGTGCTGCTTACGGTGCCAAAATGACTGAGTGTAGCAAACCCTTCAAATTAACATTGGCATATTAGTGATAGATAGATAGATAGATAGATAGATAGATAGATAGATAGATAGATAGATAGATAGATAGATAGATACATACATACATTTATTCTCGAAGGGAAATTCTCTGATTTGTGTTTGTTGGTTTAAGCATGTTTTCTACAACTTAGACATGATGAGAAAAATATATTGTATTTCAGTGAGTAGATTAGCATAATTTACTGTCATGAAGATTTACAGGAGTAGTTCATTGAGCAGGTGGCTTCTTCTACATAATTAAAGGCGGTGATACCAAAAGCCATTAATTAATTGGTATGATCATCAGACATAATCGGTGCTCAAGATATTACATAATTATGTAATGTTTACCATACTGTTGATATTCTGGAATGATTTGCTAAGGTGTTTGTGATATGTTTCAGTTTTTACAGCGCAGATTCTAAGTCAAGCACCAGCACTTCATGATGCCCAGCTAATGGATTTTTAACACCCCTCAATACACATGATGATTGCCAATTTAAAGCAATCAAACACTAATGCAGGGGCGAGAATGTGAAAAACAAGTCAACATGGTGGGTGCACAAATGCAGTGTGTCATTACATGATGAGCAGTGCAACAATGTAACTTGATGTCAGAGGAGAGATGGTGCCATGTAATAATATGCATGAATCTTATTAGCATAATATATATGGGTTATTAAAGACCGTAATAGAATGCTGGTCAATAAATCTATTATTATACAAACATGAAAAGACAATGGCAATATCTACTCCCTCAATGTGTTGCAAATGGCTGCAGCGCAGGAGAAATAATCAATAATGTCTTATTACTGCACTGTGGTCTCATGTTTGCTTATGGAATGTTCAGAATGGCATACACTACATGCATAACATATATTTTACTGGAGGATAATCTGAAAGTATCAAAGACACACATTTGAAACAAAACCGTGGTTTTGTGCTCTGAACTCTCTCAAAAACCCGTATCCATTGAACAGAAAATTACCCCGAGTTGAACGCAGAGCTGTCTGTTTCAGCACCACGGACAGTTCCTGACATCATTCCTATAACATGGCGCTTCTGGCAAGTGGAGATGATCTGGTGGGATTATTGTATCTGCCCCACTTGTAACTTCACAGAGAAACCAGTCAACGGAATTCATTAATGCTACAGTAGGCCTGTGTTCATAAAAATTACAGCGAACATCCAGAGTGAGAGAGAGGCGTACTCCTCCATGCCATCTCCCATTGGTTAACTTGTCTTGAATTGGAGATGCGGCTCACCTCCAACGGGCCTCTGGCACGTCTCTGCCAGCTTGGATACATATAGGTCACCTGACAAAGTAAAAAACACTGTCTGCTCTGATTAACGGCACACCAGCACATCATGTCTGCTCACAATACCGACTCGCGGCCGTAAAATAACTAACGACAGTATGCCAGGATTGATTTGTTGAACTGTTTCAAACAGTCTATCTCTCTCTCTCTCCCTCCCTCTGTGTGTATGTGTGTGCCCAGCACCCCTCTCATCCCCACCCCCTCACACACATGTAAACTGGATATTTTCAAGATCAGCCTGCCACATATTGTCCAATATGCTACCAGTCTGTCTTGAAAATGATTTGTAACAGGGTTGAGCAAACATTACATTAAAAACCAACAATAAATGGGTAACTCCTGGGTTGCCTGGAAGCAGAGAGGCTCGGCATTTCCGATCCAGGCGCACTTCCAGAAATAGGATCATCATCAATCATCAGTCAGATTCCTGCGTCATGCGTCTTTATTCGCACGGTTCCACCCTCAGGGACCGCGCTGTTTGTCCCCGTGGGAAACTCACAGCCTACTCGAGGTGGAAATGGCATGAAACCCAAGTCTGTTAAAATGCTGATCATAATAATAAGGAGTATAGCCTGGCTGTCATTCCGGTACAGTCATAGAACCATAGCAATACGCATAGCTTACAGTCTGATGAGGCAATATAAACGAAATCTTATATACAAATGCATGTGTAGGTTATCAGACTCTGCAAACGGTATTATTTTAGCTTCAACCATCCCTGTTTTGAGCTCTGTCAGGTTTTCATCCAGACTGTGCACTGGCATTTTAACCTATATGTAAAAGTATGAGCACTGTGGAATGTCTTGCCTTGTCTGTGTTTTGCTATCTACCTTTTTAGATTTCTCTCCTGTGTATTTTATTGGGCTATATGGAGCCCTCTGAACTGTGTCCTGAAGAAAGTCTGAATTGAATTGAAACTGACAGAATAATATGCGCAAAATGTTGCAAAATATAGGACTTGTGGAGGGAATTTATACTGCAATAATTCACTCACATGCAATAATTTCAAATCCACTGTGTGTGTATATATGTGGTGTGTGTGTGTGTGTGTGTGTGTGTGTGTGTGTGTGTGTGTGTGCGTGCGTGCGTGTGTGTGTGTGTGTGTGTGTGTGTGTGTGTGTGTGTGTGTGTGTGTGTGTGTGTGTGTGTGTGTGCGTGTGCATTGGGGATGGGGGGTCACGCAACATCCCCCTTCCACACAAGCATGCGAAAGAGGGGGGAGAGACCGTGAGGAGAGAGAGAGAGAGAGAGAGAGAGAGAGAGAGAGAGAGAGAGAGAGAGAGAGAGAGAGAGAGAGAGAGAAAAGAAGTTATTGTGGCGCAACCAACAGAAATAACTTGGGTTTATTTTAATATTAGACCGCGCGTACTCGGTGTATCCAGCGTATAAAGACAGGATTGGGTCTGCTGTAAGAAGGTTTAGCGGCAGACCTTCAGGGAAAGCTGCCGCTTCGCTTACACCTTTATCTAAATCCTCTCCTCATGAATGAGCCCCAGAGCCGGCCGGCAGACTGACTGCACTGCAGAGGGCTTCTCTGGCATCTCCACAATACAGCTCTACTGTATGAGCAAACATACCGTCAACCATGTAATGTTATTGTACAAAACGGTGCCGTTAGTCTAAAGATAGAAGGAGATGCAAATGTCCGTTAATGTAGCGACACATCCTACAGTGCGAGTGTTATCGTATTGCGTCTTGTTTACAGCCAACAATCCATATTCTCCCTCATCCATCGTATGCTGCAACAGACAGGTCCTGAACTTCGCCGTCTTTTCCCGTTCGACTGACCGAGAGCGTTTATAAATGGATGAATATTACATCTCCACCGCGGTTGATATACCGGAATGTTTTAAACTGCTGCAACTGTCCGGCGGAAGCCCAGAGTCACAGCCGATCGATGGATTGCCGCAATACCTGAAGCAGCAATGCAATTAATGCCTGCGAACTTTATCAAATGGTCAGAAGACCTGTATTATGTCAGCGAGCAAATGGGAAAACTGGCCTACCTGCAACTCGATTCCAAAATGGTACGACGCCGTTTGTCAGTCAGTGGGGAAGGCTTTGGACATCACAGCTCCAGGTCAATAGAGAGAACACGTTTCCATAAAATGGGTGGAAGCCAGTGAAAGTCTGTGTTTCAGCCAGGCCACCCATTCAGCTAGTCGCCCGTTTTTAATCCAAACAGAATAATGGAGATCTTGTCTCTGTCCTTTGGGGAAGAAGTGCGCCAAGCGCTCTCCTACGCAGACGTGACTTGGGATCAAAAAGGGGTGATGGGTAGAGATTAAAGAAAATAAAACAATAGGCTATTACAACCATATGAAATCAAATGGTAGGACTATTGTGCAAAACGAATGAGGGGGAAACGCAGGCAAATGGTCACCCCGCAAATCAGACAGCTCACTTTTACGCAAATCGTGCTGTAATTAGGAATCCTCTCCTGGGTGCCCGACCATCCCAGATGCACTGGTGCGCTCTCCACTCAACCGCGCCGCGGTGTGGATGGGAAAATGAAATGTATGGATATGATGGCCAGATCCGATGGGGGGGTTTCCTCCACACAGCCCCGCTTTGCAATACACACGCCGAGAAAGATCTCTCCCCGGTCCTAGTGCACCACACACCGTCCCCTGCTGGGCTCAACACGCGCCGTGGCTGCACCTGCACTCTGTCATTTCGATTAGGAAAAATAAATTCCAATAGACTCCTATAATTCACAACTCACAGCCTCAACGCTGGGCAGAACGGGAGTGCAAAAAAGGCTCACCCTGTAGCTACCACCTGCAGAGAGAGAGAGAGAGAGAGAGAGAGAGAGAGAGAGAGAGAGAGAGAGAGAGAGAGAGAGAGAGAGAGAGAGAGAGAGAGAGAGAGAGAGAGAGAGAGAGAGAGAGAGAGAAAATGAACCTCCTGTATATAATAGTCTGACGTCCCAGCCAGCCAATTAATTTATAGACAGCTCGGTCAACATATGGGAGCAGGGCTGGTGAATTACTGTCTGAAGTCTCATTCATGTAAATTGTTGGTGTGAATTGGAGGATCCAACAGCGTCAGGAATAGTCCAAGCTAATGTACAGTGTTCCGTTTCTTAGTTTACATTTCCACTGTGGGGCCATCCATCAATGTCAGATAGTTGGAAGAACCAATGCAGACTACAGTTTCCTACACTGCACATGCTGCTTTTGCCAAGAGCAGTAACCAGGTTGAGATTAAGCAAGAATCCTACAAAGTAATTTATTTGTTGTCGATGGTGGCTTCCTTTACAAACTAACATGTCTCTCACAGAGTTAGATACATTGGTGGAGGTTTATTAGAAATTGAAGTGACTACATGCACAGTACCACATTTTAGTCAAGCATATTGGGTTCCTGGACTTAGATCTTTGGATCGTGCAGTCAGTCAGCCACGTTTTACCTTATTTGCCATGAACAGTGCTGGCTATATGGCCACAAAAAGGGAACACCACAGTGCACTGAATCTTGCAAATAGCAGTAATAATAGTATTTACTGTAACACTGATGTGACATTAAACAATACATACAAATAGCACATTCTATTAGAAATGTAAAAGCATGGCCATCACAATGATTGATCTATGACTGGGTGCAATAAAACATAACCTACTGCCCCCTAGCACCACCTGCTGTGACTTCTTAAAGCTTGGAGCAGACTCAGCCCAGGGGTGGGGGGGTCTGTGTGTGAACATGCACACTGTTACAGAGGGTTGAGTCAAAGTAAATTCATTTTTCATTCAGTCAATGCAGAGACTGGATTTTCTTAAAAAAATTCAATAGCAGGAATGTTGCTTGACACAAAACACTTTTATAAACCAATATAATGCATTCAATCGATAAAACATATTTACAGTAAAACCATTTTATGTGAAATGCAGTTGTGATTTACGATGTGAATTGAGTGAACCGAAAGGGAGTCCAACCCTCATATGATATGTTATGTATATTAATTGTGTAGTAGGTTGATATGGCACACAGGATATATTCTGAGCTGGAGCCAATAAGTTACAAACATTTACATAACGTACTCTGTTATGTTTGCATAAATGTCAAAATCAGGAGTTTTGTGCTACAACACTAAAAACACGAGTGAAAGATTCCTCTATTTTGTTCATCTACACTTGTAATTGAAAATGAACAGCAGATACAGTACATTCTATAAATTCATGTCAAAGCTGTCCAAACAAACCGCTTAACTCAGCTAAAAATAACACTTGCATAGAGAAATGGTGAATGTGAAAATGATAGTATGATTCAATATTTGTTTGTGTAATATTGAATACTGTACTATCTCTCTCACTGACTCTTGCTCTCTGTATTTCTTGTCGATTTGCTTTCTGGTTTCATAAAGAAACAGGGTTGGGGGTAATGAGTTTACAAGGGTAATGAGTTTACAAAAAGAAAGGCTAGAATATGAATGTAAATCAATAGAATGTCCTCATAACTGAACAAGGATTTGTGTGCGTGCGCGCACATGTATTTGTTTGTGCATTAATTTGAGGAGATCATCCACCTCTCCATATCCCCCAGAGGTTTTCAAAGTGGGGGGTGGACCTCAGGGGGGCTCTAAACCGTTTCATGGGGAGGCTCAGTGAATGGAAGTGTAAAAAATATTAGAGATGCTGCGATCGAGATTTTTCAATTCCGATCCGATTTCGATATTTTAGCTCAAAACCGATCCGATTCCGATCAAATTTCGATACCCGATTCGATACCGATTTCGATCCGATACCGATACAGCACATATTTAAGTCTCTCTATTCTGTCTGATAGCTAGCAGGCAACAAACATTTTTAGGGTTAGGTATGTATGTGTGTGCTTTGGTAATATAGTATGTAAACGATTTAGTTAATCTAATTAATTTGATGTAAAACTAAAACATAACAATCAAATTAGGGCTGGGCGATATGGCCCGTGACAAAGCAACATTATTAAATAATTTAGAGCAATGAAACACGCAGAGTAATTAACCTTAAAGATGTTAACTCTCTCTCACATGTAGGTACACACAATCAGACAGACTCCTGCTGCACTCTATAGCCTACATGGAGTAAAGAAACGCTTCAATGAGGTAGCCTATGTGCTCTCAAAACAAACATTTTGGAAGGATTATTCGCTGTAATTATTATTTGAAGTGTCCATATAATGCCACCGCAGATTTTCTGTTGTGGACTCGACTGTGATCTATTTGTCAACTTTACTGCAACGTGAGTAGGCTGTGAACAATTGAGTGCGCATGAGGTAATTAAAAGAAATCAGACAGCGAGTCTGGCCGTTTCTGCAAGCCGTGTGCGCACCTGCTGCACTACTACGTTTAGCCTACTACTGCAACATGGCCAATTGAGAGCGCATGAGGTAATTAAAAGAAATGGGGAAGAATAAGAACTGTTTCTGTAGCCTGCCTAGTGCCTACCTCTACCTGCTACCTCCATTTGAAACACTGCGCGGTCACGCCATCCGCACTTTGGGGAAGCGTAGTCGGTCGCGCTATCTGAAGACCATGGATTAATTGAAGAAAGACCGACATGAAAGCAGCAGCGCAACTCATCCAGAGCAGGCCTAGGCTACAACTGTTGTCGCGCACGGCAGCATGTGATGTGAGTGTCTGTGTGTGTGTGTGTGTGTGTGTGTGTGTGTGTGAGAGAGAGAGAGAGGGGGGAGAGAGACAGTTATTAGCTGCTTTGCACACCTTCGAAGCTCTGCTGTGCTCCTCCTGCGTCCGGAGACATATTACATTAAATTGGCCGTTGCGGGCTGCTGGGTTGGGCTGGGTTCGGAATTTTCAGATATTTTAACGGGGCGGGCGGGGCGGGCTGGCTCCAATGATGGGTTGGGTTGGGGCGGGCCTTAAAAAAACCTGACCCGCGCATCACTACTGGCCATCCTAGGCTCAACGCGGCCTCTGTGTGCTGCTGCTGCTGCTGCTGCTGCTGCATGCTGGATAGAAATCCTGGAGCGGAGTCATGGAATGGAGTGCTTATATCGGAGCCTTGGATCGGTCATTTTCGCTGGAATCCGATCCGATCCGATCCATGTTTTTTGGCTGATATCGCGCCGATATCCGATCACATGATCGGATCGCAGCATCTCTAAAAAATATTACATTATAGCATCCATCCATCCATCCATCTTCAACTGCTTATCCAAGATCAGGTCGCAGAGGTAGCAGTTCCTAGCCTGGTAACCAGCCCCAACGAATCCTTCATTAGGGTCTGGACTCAAGGATATCCGCCACTGATTCGGTGACGTATTTTTCAGGCCAAACTGATTGGTTGCTGTCTGTTGTCAATCATCAAACTCTTTGGCCAATCGCAGTAGCAAAGCAGGACAAGTTTGACGATTCTGCCCCAACTGAAGGCTAATAAGTTGTTCCACTCAGTGATTCCACTGCAACATCAAGGCAGGAGCGCTGCCCGGTGTCGGTGAAGTGGTTAAAGCAGCTCTACCCTTGGCGACGCACACAGCTCGATTTTGCCACTTTGCTCTGCGCTCAAAGTTCAAAATATCTCAATGCTGACCTACTTATCGCTGACCTTTTATGAGCGCAACCAATCAGAGGAGAAGAAGATAGCCGCTGCCACTGCTCGCTAACCTTGCTTGCAAGATGGATAACCTCGCGAGATAAAAAGAGATTCTCTCGACATAATCCATCTTGTCATGCACAGGCAGTTAAGATGATTGGCCGAACCATGCCGGCTCGACGAATCAGCGGCAGCCTTAGGCGGGCTCAGGCTCGTCTGGGCAAGTAGTGGGTACATGGTCTTTGTAGTTCTTTTCACTCGTCAACATGGCTGCCGCCGCGGAAGTGACAGGCAGTCTGAATGAAATTGAATGTAACGTTCCCAATTCTATGTATTAAATTCTAAAAAACGACCCTCAACATTTGGGAAGGCTAAGCCACACAACTAGTTTGTTATAATCTAACTTCATGCTTCGAACATGACTTTACGATGATGAGGACGGTGAGGACTCAATCAATGAATACCACGGAGATCAGGCACAGGCACCTTCGGCGATCTGATTGGTTGAAGTTAACACGCACCAGCGGTGATAGACAGATGGGTCATCCAATCACCTGCCAAGTAGCTTGGAAAAAGTGCCCGCCTCCATCAGCGGGTCGGGTTACTGCATTCCCAGATCGACTGGTTTAGTGAAACGTAATGTGGAGCTAAACCGTCCATCTGGCAGCGTCAGGTTAACTGCTCGCCTCTTGTCCTGCAGATTTGCGCTCCGCTCACCAAATCGCTCTACCTCGCGGTGAGAAAAGTGCAGACCTCTTATCATGTGAAGGCACCTTTAGAGTAGACTTTCCCCAGGAGGCTGAGTGTGTGTGTGTGTGTGTGTGTGTGTGTGTGTGTGTGTGTGTGGGGGGGGGGGGCTGTTTCCAAGCCTTGTCTGAGGGCAGGCCCACAGGCTCAAACTAAAAGAAAACTGCCCTATTCACCTTATGTTCCAACAACGACCAGGTAAAACAGAGCGTTTCGAACAGGAAGTCGCAACACAACTGGGCAAAGTGGGCAGGGCTACATAAGGTGAATAGCATCAGTATATGTGGTGCCTCTAAACTAAAGTGTCTCAGTGGAAGGCTGACTTCAGTGACTTGTATAACCATGTTCGCCTAAGGCTCAGGAAACTCATCACACACGCATCTTCCTCCACAGTTTTTCATTTTAGAGTATGAGTAGGTATCTGACCATTAACCATCATGCAGAAAATATAGAAGCTGACTGATATGAAATAAATCCTCCTCTTCATATTTCTTCTTAAGAGAAAAAACCCCGTCTTTTTCACTCACTCATGCTGCCTGTTGAATATTCAACAGATAAATGGTACACACGTGATGCCATAGAAACTGATGAAAGATGCAGGACTCCACCACATCTTACTCCCACACTCCTCTATTTCTCCCTCTGCCACATTGTTCAGTGTCCTTCCATCAGACGCCAATGCAGAGCAGCTTCTCTTTACAGTTCTATATGAAAGCTCAAACTCATTTCAAAAGAGTACCGGTACTAACTTTGCTTTAAAATTCTATATCTTGAATTAGCATTGTGTCCCACTTTCCAGGCCAGACGCAAATACACTTTGCCTTAGAATGCAATCAGATAACGAAACAATTAATTCCTTGGTTGAAATTGAAAATAAAAATAGACAAAAATATGTGTAGCGAGTGTCCCAATGGACACTCGCTACACATACAGTACAGCAGGCTTGGCCCCCGAGCATCTTGGAGTACTTGTGAAAATTGGTGGTATGGCAATGTGAGACCACACATACTGTAGATAGATACATGTAATAAATAGCATAAATGCCTTTTGCCTGTTCCCTCCTTTATATTTCAATGTTTTAATCAAAGTTCATCTTCATCTTAATATAGTATGAAGGAAACTCTGTCTGGCCTCTCTGTCCGAATCCATTTATCTCCACACGGGTTGGCGATGGATCTGAAATTGCACAGGCCAGAGCCATTGAGCATTGGAATAGGCAGGAACTACGAAGTGACGAGGCCATGACGAGAAATTCTTCCTGCATTTCTGATGATATCATCATTGATGACATCACTCATCATTATTCAGAATAAAAGTCCAACACACATTTCACACAGCCCTTCACAATAAAAGTCCATCACACTTCACACAGCCCTTCACAATAAAAGTCCAACACATACTTCACACAGCCCGGACAGGTTGGCCAATCAATCTGAAACTGCACATGGGCAGTGAGCATTGGCACAGACTGACAAAGCTGATTTTCACATTTTCCCAAATTTAAGCAGTTTATTGGCATTTTTGCCATTTTTGGTAAGTCTGCGCGGAGTTGTGGTGCAAGTATGGACTAGTAACTCCTTTTTAATATACTACTAATTAATGGTGACCAAATGCTGCTAGATTTACTATTCAAACCCTTTGGTGTCACAGCTAGTGCATAGATAACGATACTGATGAAGATGAGGCTCGGGATGTTGATGCTGCAGAATTTAACAGGTGTCTAAATGGTAGGGATGGGCATCAAATTTCGAATTTTCGAATAATCGTTGTTATTATCAAGGTCGACTTTTATTATTGAAATTCGAAATTCGAAATTCGAAAAAAAAAAAAAAAAAAAACATATTTTTTTTTGAGTGAAATGTTGCATTGTCTCCCCTGATTCTAAGTATAGTCAAATCGCTTGGTTTGAGCAAGTAAAACAATTTTTATAAGCATTTTAAGCAAGGTTTATGGAAAAATGAATGGCGGATGAAATCCCATGAAGAGGGAGAGGGGGTGACTTTGGCACCCCTTTGGCACTCAGACCTGAGCCTACTAAATATTTAATGAACCACTCATGATTGTCAAAACTGTTTTTTATTTTCGAAAATGTCAATGTCATGTAACATGTTCTTTACTTCAGTGGTGCAATGCTTGTTTGAGCTAAAAATCCACAGCAGAAGCTTTTTATATTAATTAATAAAGCCGTAGACTTAGAATCAGGGGAGACAATGCAACATTTCACTCACACAAAAAAAAAAAAAAAAAAAAAAAAAAATTACATTTTTTTTTTTTTTTACATTTTTATTTTTATTTTCGAATTTCGAATTAAATTCGAATTTGGCCAGCGAATTTCGAATAGTGTTTTTGCTAGAAATGCCCATCCCTACTAAATGGGTCTATAGTTTTAATAGTAATGTCAGCTGTATCGGGTGAAAGTTTCCCTGACTTTCTGACTTTGCATCCATGACAGCACCTTCACATTAAAGTCAGCCTGCCATCTTGTTTGTCTGCTGCTTTCTGTCACACACAGACAGTATCACATAACTGATCATTTTGCATGCCCATGCCATCTCTTCATTCACTTTGTGAAAGCAGCTGATGAACATCTCAAAATAGAACGTGGCATTATCATCAGTGTAGCCACACATGGAAAGCACTCGTGACATAAACAGGATGCTTTTGAGTAGTGGAGCAGACGAGGAGATAAGAGCTGCCTGGAATATACTCATATATCTCAACATGACAAAATGATTTGCTGTCTGACTGTTTCTCCCTTAGGGGCGTCTGGGTGCACGTCCTGATATCGCCGTGTTGGTATCGTTCCCGGACCATAATTTTTTCCTAGTATGGGCCGGGATGACCACACCCAAAACTCATTTGATTGGTCCCCCCCCCCCCCCCCCCCCCCAAAAAAAATATAATAATAATTGCTGCACGATTTCAGGAAGAAGCAGTTGTGGTGACCAGACCAATCAAATGAGTTCGGGGCATGGTCATCCCGGCCCATATTAGGAAAAAATGATGGTCCATGAACAATTCAAGTTAACACAGGGATATCAGCACCTACCATCGGGGCAGTGTAGGCTATGTAAAAGCTAGTCTCACGTGGTCAGACCCAATGTCTTACTGTACGTCAGCACAATTCCAGCGACGGAAGATCTGAATCACACGTCTGCATTTTGCCAACAGAAATCCTGTGGCGAAATCTGATTGGCTGGGCTGTAACGGAAGTCCAGCTCGTCGTCCGTGGTTGGTCAATTCATCTGTCACGGATTTTGTTTTGGTCTTAGAGGGCAGTTCTAATCCACTTTTCAAGAGCACCAGACATAGATCTATCTACGGCTGGCTACTGCGAGACTAAGTAAAAGCATTCACCTACCACCACGGAGACCCAGGTTCAATTCCTGGCAGCGGTACTTCCAGCTTAGTTAAGACGTCTGTCAAGCACGCACGCACGCACGCACGCACGCACGCACACACACACACACACACACACACACACACACAAACAAACAAACAGGCAGATGTTTCACAGGGAGAACTGACTGATACATGCCCATTGCCTAATTGCAGGTTGATGAAATCTGCAGGTTGTGGGTGCCAAGCAGTTTCCAAGCGGATGCCAGGCAGTTGCTGTGACAGCAGGTCATGACCTCTCTTGTAATCGTTAGATTAATCGACTAATCGAAAAAATAGTCGTTAGATTAATCGATAAGAAAATAATCGTTTGGAACAGCCCTACAAGCAAGCATACAAATCTGAGTAATAGACTTTCCCAATGTGAGATGTGTCATCCAGGACGATAATGCCATTACCTGTATGCTGGGCTGTCCAATCCAGCTGTGCTGTGCTCTGTATGGTCTGATGGTGCAGCGGTGTGAAACAGCATTAACAGCCACAAGGTCAGATTTCCCAATCAGCCGCCCTGTCAGAGCGATAGCAGTGGTGGAGGTTTGATTTGGAAAGTGGTGGGGGGGACATAAATTGTGAAATGTCCGTCGTCCCCTAGAAAATCTTGGAATTTTTCCTGCAATTCTACAAAATCTACTATACAGTACAGAGGAGGTTTTTCCAGTGAGGCATAGGAGGATGGTCCTCCTCTATTAGATTGAGGATTTTATATAAAAAAAATATTATCATTTTTTATTTTATTTTTATTTTTCATTTTTCATATTTATTTTTATAATAAAATATCAATCAAATGTGTTTTTTCTTATGTGCAGATGCTCATTTTTTCATTCATTATATTCTTATATGCTGAAAATGCTTCAACAACAGTGACCTGAACTGATGGAAAGGAGAGCTCCATGCAGACGAGTCACTCTGGCCATGGTCCCAGCGTGGAGTAGGTAGTTAAAAAAACATTCGCCCTGTGGGCGTTTATTTATTTGGTAATTTATCTAATGAAAATATATGATTGGTTGAAAAACATTGCAATTCACAGAGAACACGTGAGAGTGATGTGTTTTTCAACCAATCAGATTGAGCTGGAGCGGAACACGCCCTTAGCCTGGTGAAACCAGGTGAAACCTAATTGGTTGTTGTTGGATAGATTGCTAAGATTGACATTCTGTATTGTCCAATGCTGAATAGCCTACGTCTGAAAATCTTGTTGAATCCGCTCCATTGGAAATGCAGGAAATGAAGACCTGACAGGCTAATAGATTTACAGACAGTAGCACCTATATTTTCCCCTTTCTCTTTTCCTATGTTTTATATTATCAAGCAGTAAGTTAGCTCACAAGCCAGACAGTCGTTGCATTGTATTACGCGGAGTTTAGAGAGGGCAGCGTGGTACACACGGAGGCTCACAGAGGCTCAGAAGCAAACACTGGGATAATTTAACCTCATCGGCTGCACTCGCACCGGCTACAGACAGCATGGATATTCAAGTAAGTCAATTAAGTTCGAGTTATCCGGGTCTTCTACTAAATTCAGCGTCCACCAAGCAGTGCTACTTTTCGTATTATATTGTTTTATGCTGAATAGCCCGCCATTTGGCGATCTTAAACTCGCACATTTTTTAACTGAATTTGGCAGCGCGGAACGAAACATGGAATGAAACATGCAATTTGCATGTTTCGTTCTGCGTTTCGTTCCATGTTTGGTTCCGCGCTGCCAAATTCAATGGAATGAAACGAAACTTGTAGCCTATGTTGGATGTAGTGAAGTGTTTTTGATTGATTTGTTCATCCATCAAACCTTTTACTGACAGACTAACTGTAGCCTAAATATCTTACTTTATTTTGAGGTGCATTACATTGCTCAGCCAGAAATGATTCCCACTTCAACTCTCTTTCTCCTGGGTGCGCCTAACGTTAAAATGGACCAGATGACAATCCATCTTATTTGTCCTCAATCTGCATTGAAAATGTGTGAAAATTCACCTTCTTGCAACAGTTGTAGCCTAAGCTAGTGGTTTTCAAAGTGGGGTCCCCAGCAAAAAGGGGGGATTAATCTATGTTCACTATAATTCCATCCATAAGTAACACAATCACAGAATGTATGACTATTTTGGTCATGGGTTTCATATGTCTGTGATAAAACATCTAAAAGCAAAACTCTTATCAGATGGGGGACCCTGGAACAAAATCTTATCTATATGGGGGTGCGTGGTGTAATTTGTGTGATTGAATTAAACTGAAATTAAGTTTGATGTTGCCTGCTGTAACAGTGTGGATCTATAAAGCGGTCTGTAGCCTAATGATTTCTATTGATCTTGTTTCCTTGAAGGAGACTGGTGCTGCTATTGAGATTACATTAGGGTATAGGAGTGACATATTTGGGACCCGTTTCTGGCCTACCTTGATGAGGTTAGGGGCGGTGGGTCGTGGGTGACTTGCTCAGCTGGTTTGTCTTGGCCCCTTGTATAACCCATATGCTTTTATAAGCATGTAAGCACCCTTATATGGGTGGTAGCACCATATTATAATTGTCAATCAATAGTATGCTTTGCTTTGTTTTCCAGCTGTGTCTGAGCTTTTGTTTTGTTTGTATGTTGTTAAAATCTGTCTTCAAACTGCAAAAGAGAAGAAAAAAAAACGCCCAAATTTTTTTCCCAAGCGACCGAAGGCTGCTACTTTCTTACCTGGTCATCTCTTTCTCCTCTCTCTTCCTGGCCTGCCTCTCTCTGTTGTCTGTGGACAGCGTGACGTCACTTGCCACCCAGAAATGCGGAAGCCCCTGGCAGGTATGAGTTGTCCCAAACAAACGTTAATATATATCTCAAAAACTGTACATCACATCGCTTATATTTTTTACATTTTGAGTGAGAGCAGAATTAGCTCAAGAGTTTGATGTATATTATGCATGGCGTGTTAAAGTTGTGTGAACTGTCGCAGTTTTTAAAATATAAACAGAGTTGCCGGCTAGAGTCAACCACTCACGTCTCGCGCCACTTGGGCTACATAGGGTTGCCGTTGCCACCCAGTGACCGGTTTGTTTACCAAAATGCTGCTCGGCTGATCCCTCAAATACAGTCACTGACTGACACATTTGTTTAGTTTTGGTCAAAAGCAAAACTTGGGACTAGCGTTCTAACAGGCGAAATGACGAAGAGTGAATTGAAAAATGTACTTAATGTAGTAGAAAACGGGAGTTGGCCGCTTGTTACCTCACTCTTGCCTCCACACCATAGACTGACACTCTGAATTGTTGGACTGTGCGCAGCACATGCGCAGCGCTGCGCAGCAGACACCACCCCTCTTCTTTGGGGTTTAACCGGTTTAACGGCAGCTTGCATCCTTGGTGTTGCACTACTGCCATCTTATGGATGTAGTTAACTCCTACATTGTGCGCAGCTGGCTTTCAGGTAGCTACTTCATCCACCACTTTAAGATCACTATATAAGTCGTAGTTATTTTTGTTCTGTTATTTGCTATAAGAGTGTATAGTAAGATATATATCATGGCCATATTATTGTTGGTTGGAGTTGGTTATTGTATATTTTTGTAAACAAAAATGTCTGAGTTACTGTCACTGTAAGTTGTAAAAAAAAAAAAAAAAAAAAAAAATAGCTGGCTGCATGCATTGACTGCTGGCTGTTATTAAGAGTCCCATAAACACGTGGAATTAAATGTGCCAGACGATGGTTTTGAACACGGGAGACAAAGCTATAGTTGCAGCAGACAGTCTGAGGCTACAAAAAGATAAAGGGGAAACATTCTGGAATAAATGGACACTTTATTTCTCTTAGCCCATAAGGAATGACTCGTACATAGGCCTATGTCCTAGTCCATTAGTTGGCCTACTGTAATACTGTACTGTATTAAAGTTGTAGCATTACTGTACATGTTCACATCTCCTGACCTCTTGTTCAATGTTTGTATTTTCCCTTGAAAAAAGATATAAAAATAAAGTAAAACAAATATTTTCAGGGGGGGGGGGGGACTTCATCCACCACTGGCGCATTATTATGGATCCCACTGCATTTGTGGGCAGAAAACGCCCTACGCCCGCCTACACAGCATTCAAAGGCCGGGATTGGCCTGGAGCGAACCAATATGCCCCAGTCACATTTGTGACAGCTCAGGCTCACACTAACCTCTGTCACACAGTGCAAATCTCGCACACACACACTGCATATAAAGACTGTCATATAAAGAAATAAATTAATCTGAAGATAAAGATGACAAAATCTTATCTTTTTAAACTATGCTCCCAGTCCCAGACATAGGTGTTTTGTCTGTTTGTTTGTTTGTTTGTTTGTTTGTTTGTTTGTTTGTTTGTTTTTGTATAGGCTTGGCTTAAAACAGTAGGCCTACATGTTAAACATGCTGGAAGGAAGGGTACAACACTGCGTGTGCACAACTTGCGTGCTATGAATTAATTTTTAGAGCAAATAAAACAAAACAAACAAATAAAAGTATTCCCTTCAAGTAGGCTATTCTATTTTTTTAAAGTAGCCTAACTGTATTCAGAATACGAAAATGTAACTGTAGTGGAATACAGTTACTCATACTTTGTATTGTATTGTACTCTGTATTCTGAATTAATATATTCAGTTACTCCCAAACCCTGCACGTCCACCACCACCTAGTCTCTCCCCAGACTCAAATATTACATTGAATCGCTGCGCTCTGCATACTACATAAGTTAGTCTGTGCCACTTCACAGCCACTGCTGTTTTTTGAAGGCGGGTTAAAATTGAATGAGTGACAGGTCGTAGCACCGATGAGAGAGCGGTTCGAAAAATGGGCTGTGCCTCCCGTGTCGTCTGATCGCAAAGTCGTTACTGATTGGGGAAGACTGAATCCACCACTGGCCAATGACTGGCCAATGAACGGTTCCCTCCCATAACCAGTCAGCTGGGGGGAAGCGTCCCAGACCCAGAGAGAGCTCTGCAGCATGCAGTAACGTAGTGTATCAGCGTAAGAACTCTCATGCATGGGTCGCGGACGACCCATACTCGGAACCGGGTACATTTCAGTTAAGTTTTTCAGTAGATGCTGTGATGTAGCCACAAGAAAGGTGCAATATTAATGTTTTTCAGGAGATGGCAATGTTGCTAGCTATAGGTTCTAAACAAGAAATATGGTTCAAATGTTTACAGTAGTTTTCCTTTCTTGCTGCACTACAATGTTACAATGCTGTGAGACAGGCCCGGCGTTGGAGGGGGGCCTGACCGGGCCCGGCCCCCCATTCCCTAAACTGGCCCCCCCATTCCATTCCATTCCATTCCATTTTTATTTTTATTTTTTTTGTGTGCGTTTTTCTGTTTTAAAGTTTAAAACGGAATCTGGCTGTCATTAGGCATTGATTAACTGAATGCTATTGCTAACTGTTACTTTGAACATCCATTTGCAATGATTCTGGCTGGATATTAACTATTGTAAATTTGTCACCATGAATGCAATGTGTGCACAATGTGTAAATACATTTAATATTAATTGTTTAGGCCTAATTATTTGTAAAGTCACAACACATTAGAGATGTGTGTAGTTCTTCATAGATTTAGCCTCTTCATTTTGCTCTCAAATGCACCAGGTTGACGAATTTTACTTTAAAATGTACAAAATCTTCTTCCGGGGGAGAATCCCCCCGGACCCCCCTTGGGTAGCTTGGCCCCCCCAAGCTAGGGGCAGGCCCCCTCTGTAATTTGGTTCTGGAGCCGGGCCTGCTGTGAGACGGAGCTAAACACAAAAGATGCAATATTAATAGTTTTTCATGAGATACTCAGTATTTAATACTAATACTAATAATAGAAAAGGAGAAGATACTGAATAATGACATCACAACAGTATAATCCTAATGTTAATTTAAAATTAAATATTCTTCTAAATATGGATAAAAGTCCAAAAAACATAAAATTTTCTTTGACGCTGCCGAGATTCCATTCCTTACAGCACCCCCTACTTAATAATAGTTCCAGCGCGGCTGCGAAAATGTGGTGGCGCATTGTGTCAAGTGTAGCCTACTGGCTCGGGGAACGGTCCGGCCCCCGGTCCCTTAGGTTTCTGAACAATTTTGTTGAATAGCCCTGCTGTAAAACCCAGTCGCACTCATATTCTGGTTTATTTCAAGAAAAACATTTTGGCTAGTTGAAATTAATTGGCTCGTAACTTTAAAATCTAGCAGCCATATTGGCTGGTGATAAAAAAAAAGTTTAATCTCAAACCCTGCAGGGAGAGCAGGGGGTGACATAGGAGTGAGTGAGAAAAGAAGCAAATATATAATTGTTAAGACTGAATACTGACATCACAACCGTCTAATCCTAATGTTAATTTAAAATGAGATATTCCTATATGAATCTGGCTTCCAACGACCAAAATCTTTATATGATGATAATAATAATAATCAATGATGGTGGTTCACAGACGTGTGTGTGTGTGTGTGGGGGGGGGGGGGGGGGGGGGGGGGGGCAGTTAACATCACTGATGATGACGTGTCCCAGCGCATGCTGTAGTATGTATATTTGAAACAAGAGGATAACAAGATCTGTACTTATAGTATAAATACGGGGTACCACACTGTAGTTATAGTATAACTACAGGGTACAAGGAGTGAATTCACTCCTTGTACCCTGTAGTTATTCTATAACTACAGTCCTTGTACCCCGTAGTTATACTATAACTACACTCCTTATACCCCGTAGTTATACTATAACTACAGTCCTTAAACCCCGTAGTTATACTATAACTACACTCCTTAAACCCCGTAGTTATACTATAACTACACTCCTTAAACCCCATAGTTATACTATAACTACACTCCTTGTACCCCATAGTTATACTATAACTACACTCCTTGTACCCCGTAGTTATACTATAACTACACTCCTTAAACCCTGTAGTTATACTATAACTACACTCCTTAAACCCCGTAGTTATACTATAACTACACTCCTTGTACCCTGTAGTTATACTATAAGTACAGATCTTGTTACCCTCTAGTTAAAGTCTAAATTCACTCCTTGTACCCCGTAGTTATACTATAACTACATGCTTATTTGCGGGCTGTATTCTAAAGCGTTACCCACGGGCGTTATGTTTCTGATTTTTTGCTGTTCATCTGTCATTAACGTGATGAATTAGGTGGTTAATTCTGAACAATGCTGTTCATGCTACATACCAAATTAATCGTCTGAATCTTGCGCATCGAACCCTGTCTTCCTTTTTCGGATCAGATCAACAGCGGAAGTTATAGCCGTCTTTGTAAGACAAAGACAACATTTCAGATTATTTGGCTTTTTCGCTACGAACCGTCTAGAACTCTTAGGTCAGCTGGGTCCAGCTTATTAACTGTCCCTAGGATCAAATCAAATCATGGGAAGGCCGCATTTACCCACTATGCTTCTGCTAGCTGGAACAAATTGCCTGAAAACCTCAGATCTGCCCCAACCTTACTTATTTTTAAAAATAGACTAAAGACTTTTATGTTTACCGTCGCTTTTAACTGCTGACGGCTATTTCTCAATCACTATCATGTGTGTCTAGTCATGTTTCTTACATAGTCTATTCCTCTATAAGTTTTTAGCTCTTTTTGCAACTGCTGCGCCTGTTGCTTAATGCACTTTTTATACCCTTTTAAAAAAAAAACTTTTAAAGTTTTGTTGTGGTGATGCTTTTAAATGTCCATGTTATTCTCTTCTTCTATTCTTTTATTTTCCTGTCAACCATTTTATGTGAAGCACTTTGAATTGTCTCTGTGTATGAAATGTGCTATACAAATAAACTTGACTTGACTTGACTTTTTCAAATGGCTTTTTGGAAATCCGCCTAGGTATCTCCCTACAAACACCACTGCCAAATACTCATGTTTTGGTATTTTTTCATCTTCTTTGAGTTGAGATGTGGTAAGGCCTGTGGCTATGTCTCCATTAGGTTTCTAGCCATAAATACAACAACCACAGTTAACTGTTTACACTCTAAAAGTGATTTTTATTCTAGGCAAGAATCAACCACTGCGTTTGAGCTGGTGTTACTCAGGGTCAGTAACACATAGAGTCATTCTGACACTTGGGACAGAAACTTCAAAGTCTTACCTTTCAGAAAAGGTCAGGCAGTTGTCTGTAACCCTAGCGGTTCAGCCACAGTAAGCATTTTAGTTTGGGTATGTCTTTTTCACCATTTTCTTCAGAAATAGGTGGCTTTAAAAGAAAAATTTAGTCAAAGACAGAAATTATACACTGATGAAACCTGCTTAGAGGTTAGATGCTTGTGTAGAAGCAGCCTTCACTCACTGCTTTATGAAAGCAACATGCAGGAATAATCATAATAATAATAAACATAATAATCATATAATCATATAATCATAATTATTCGAAGCTTTTCTCACTGGCTCCTGCATTTAACCTTGTACCTAGAGTTTGTGAGAAGCTAAATTTCAGAGCATCGTATTACAAGCTTAGTAGATGCTTCCCCCGGTGTTGAGCAATGCAGCTACGCTAAATATTTCAGCAGGGAACTAGATGTTCCTTCTCCATAGCTCACATGTTAAATAAAGGTCAAATAAAATAAAAAATAAAAGCTCACCAACCAACCATCACCAACACACAGGAATCATCGCAAGAAGAAAACGCAATGAAAGCATAATCTGTAACCACTCCAAAAGCTCTGACATGAACATGTAGCCTATTTGTGTGTCTGTGCACGCGTGTGTGTGTGTGTGTGTGTGTGTGTGTGCGTGTGCGTGCGTGCGTGCATGCGTGCGTGCGTGTGTGTCTGTGTGTGTGTCTGCCTGTGGTGGGAATGCTGAGACGCTTGTCAACATCGTTAGCCAGTCTCATTACGGTCTCCCGTCTAACCTGAATTATACATCAAGCAGCCAATCAAAAGCCTGCGTTCGGAGCTGTCACAGGAGCATTCCTGATGATTCCCGGGTGGAACGCCGAGGCCTATCCCTTTAATCAGAGGACTGGAGCGGGATCAGCGCTCTGGGGGTCCAAAGGGATAGAAGGAAAAGGGAGAAAGAGAGAGTGAGAGAGAGGGAGAGAGGGGGAGAGAGAGCGAGAGAGAGAGATGGGCTGTGGAATCCCACAGGTTCAGCCATGTATACTGTAGCTTCACATGTGCCATCCTTGAAGAGTGTAAGGATGGAGAACAGGAGAATGAAGACATAAGACAGATGACGAGGAAGAAGGAGGAAGTGAGGGAAGAGCGAATTACTATTTTGGACTGGAGTATCATCACGTGTGAGATAACGCAACCCGGTCTGACCCCTATGGAGTATAAATAACATGGGTTTCCACCTTCAAAACATGTGCAATGTGTAGGCCGAGTCCAATTTGGTATGCAGTTGATAAACGGAAGCGTAAAGTATCAGCTGCATGCAAAATCTTGGCAGTAGCTACACTCTCATATCAACTGCCGAGAGCAAAGACCGGTGCGTCTTATATGCATGATGTGGCTGCAAGTAAAATGCAGATTGAAGAGACCGGGCTAAGAGTCTCGGACTTGTCAGCATACTTCCAAAGCTGGAGTTTGACTTCCCTCCATTTGAAACAGTATGCAGATTTACAGTGTTATAACCCAGTTATCCCAAGTCATGTAATACAAACAACACTCTATACTTATGTGACCCAGGACAGCTGTCATATCGTAACATGCTGTAATAAAAGCATTCGTTAGCTTATATATTTGATCTCTTTCAACACAAGGTTACTTAACAGTCTTTTAATCATGTAACTCCTTGGAACATCAACTTTCTCTGAAAACAAGTGTCCCCTCCCTGTCCCTCCCCACCGCCTCTGGTGTTCATTAACATATAAATTGACGAGGCATAATTGATGCTCTAAAGCAAAGTTTAGACAGCAAGGTCAGCCAAGAACCGGTAATTAAGCCAGTCCTAAAAGTGTGGCGGATCTGCTTATTAGCAGTGCGGGCCAGGGCTCATCCACATAGAACTGAAAATGGAAATAAAATCCATCTCATTCCCGGAGAAGCCCGCAGGACGTCAGCACTCCAGCGTGTAAAACAATTACAGACTATTATGCAAGGCACAGAGAGGCAAAAGCAGCCTCTCGTCCTTGAATCTGTCTCTCTCTCTCTCTCTCTCTGTCTCTCTGTCTCTCTCTGTCTCTCTGTCTCTCTGTCTCTCTGTCTCTCTCTCTGTCTCTCTGTCTCTCTCTCTCTCTCTCTTACTGTCCACCCGGGTTTTTGAGTCATGCCAAGCGGCTGTAGCTCAGGAGGTAGAGCAAGTCACCCACTAATCGCTTTGGATAAAAGAGGTCGGTGGTTCGATTCCCGGCTCCTTCCATTCTGCATGTTGAAGTGTCCTTGGGCAAGACACTGAACCCCAAATTGCTCCCGTTGGTGTGCCAGCACCCTGCGTGGTAGCCTGCCGCCATCGGTGTGTGAATGGGTGAATGTACCTACTGACTGTAAAGCGCTTTGGATAAAAGGGCTATATAAATGCAGGCCATTTACCATTTATGCCAAGCCTCTCTCACATGGCTGCTTGCCTGCCTGTATCTGACTGAGTCTATATCTGTCTATCTGAAGCTCTTCTAAAGAGACAGCTGCATTGTTCATAAGGGAGAAATGTCTTCTGTAATACGGCAGTCTATGACCCTTCACCTCCGGTATAGAGTGAGGACTATAGCTTGAGAGAAGCTACTGAGACAATTACCTGTCATTCCAACACAGTTTGATGTTGGAAAACAGACACGACCCACATCCTCTACTAACTCTCCCGTGAAGCAGGTCTCTCTTTCTACTCTCTCCCATTAAACCGCAATAATAGCAACCAGGTCTCTCTTTCTACTCTCTCCCATTAAACTGAAATATAACAAGGGTTTCAACGGTTTAGAGGACAAAAGGGATGCTTTGAAAGTGCAGTGGAGATGATTTATTCATTGTTTAATCATTAATCATTGTATTGTTGTATTAGAAGGCCCATACTGTGTGGGTGGAGCCATGTGGGTGGAGGGGGGCCTAGATTTGCACTTTAATAGTCTGACAGGAGGCGTAGGATGGAGTGCCACAGTTCCTCTTGTATTAATTATTTCTCTATTTCTTTCTTTCTTTCTTTCTTTCTTTCTTTCTTTCTTTCTTTCTTTCTTTCTTTCTTTCTTTGCTGCAGCATGATATACAGTTGTTACTTAGTTGGTTTGACCACTTTGCTGCAGTACTGCCCCCCCCCCCCCCCCCCCCCCCCCCCCGGGAGCGCAGCAGCACCTTGGAAATGTGGCAGCAAGACGGCCAAGTTAGTAACATCTGTAAGAACATGTCATGAGAGAGTGTACTCATTAGAGTCACAGAGTTTCATATCGCGCTCTTCTTCCTTTAGCTTTTAGGCTCCAGGATTTTCACTTGGCTTGGCTGCCCTGTCTAAATACACTGCTGTGATTGGCTGTCCTGTCTAAATACACTGCTGTGATTGGCTGTCCTGTCTAAATACACTGCTGTGATTGGCTGTCCTGTCTAAATGCACTGCTGTGATTGGCTGTCCTGTCTAAATACACTGCTGTGATTACCAATTTAATTCACTGTCATTTATTCCCTTAGACAGCGCGGACAGAAAGCCATGAAGCCTGCGAATTATTTAGCTACATGTATGGAAATCACACATCCTGCAAAGCCAGCTTTTCTTCACATAAAATGTAAGAACTCTCTCAGTGTTTTGACTCTTTCTTATAGATCTGTGGGTCAGGAGTTCTTCACCTCTTTCACATGGGGCTCCCAATTAGGAATGAATTATTCCTCATGGGCCCAAATATACAGCAACATTCATCATGTGGAGATTCACTGCAAGTTGGGCCACAAGCCAATTTTGGGCCCGAACGACTTAAGAAACCAAGCTATTCACGAGTTTCCTGGTGAGACCGTGGGTGCTTCCATGACACCCTCCCTCCCTGTTTCCAGCTGCCGGTTGCCTGTTTCTGCCCAGGACCGTTCATAGCGAAAGAGACTGAAAATAATCATAATAATTGTTGTGACTTTGTACCTACCTATGTCTTTTAATGATGCCCCCCAGCACAATAATTTCACACGTGCATAATTGTACAACGGAGTGACAATATCTTGAATCTTGAAAGAGAGAGACCGCTAAAGCTACGTTCAATGACCAAATGATAAGAGTTCCAGTTTGGACGTTTAGCCTTCAAAACAAAAGCGGCCGCTATGCAACCACATACTATTTTTAGCCATTTCGGCTAAAATAAGCTTGTACAGTACGAGTGAATTGACATTCACCTCATTTTTGTAAAATATCGCCGCTATGCAACCACACGACGTTTTAGCCATTTCGGATAAAATAAGCCAAACGTTCCCACTCTTTGACAGCGGCGGCACCTCCTTGCTAGTGAAAAAAAAGTAAACAGGAAGTCGACAACCGGCAACCGCTGAGAATCATGGGAAACGTAGGTCCAGGAATAAGGTGAATACATTTAAATATGGCAACTGCTCACTCACTCTCTGCGCTCTTGTGCTTGATGCTACCGCTGTAAAACAAAAGTCTAAAAACATGTTCAACTTGTTTCAAGATCATCAGTGCATTATCTCACCTCATTTAATATAAAAGTGCTTCTTTATTTGTGCTGGCGCAGTCTGTTGTTTTTGTTGGGAGCAGACAGAGGAGCCTTTCTGTTTGAACAGGGGTCGAGTTTGGACACCACGTGCTCCCTGGGGGCTGGGAGGAGTGCTGTGACAGCAGGGATAGCAGAAATATATTGGGGGCTCAGTGGTAGAGCAGCAGCTACTGTCAAAAGTGCCATCTCTACAGTATATACTGTAACAGCTAATAACACAGGACACTCTCAGCACGACATGATGCCTGGCTGTTTGCTGTCATGGATCTTCCTATAGAGCAGGGGTTTTCAACCAGTGGTCCGTGGCCGCCGCCCCCTGGTGATCTGTGAAGGCATTGCAGGTGGTCGCTGACCATGCATTCAACGTAGTTTCACCTCTTTTTTTTAAAGACAGTTCCATTTAGCCTATTGATTATAGGACGAATCAGCGTGACATCACGACACCCGGACGCACCCGGATATGCCACCCGGAACCGCAGCAGTTAACTAGTAGGTACTGTATGAGTTGTGCCAAACAAATGTTAATATCTAAAAAACTCTATATAACACATCGCTTATATTTTGACATTCTGAGTGAGAGCAGAAGTAGCTCAAGGGTCTGATGTTTATGTATGTCGTGTTAAAGTTGTGTGAACAGTTGCAGTTTTCAAAATGAAGTGAATTTAGTTAAAAGCACAGGGTCCAATTATAAGCTGCCGTTTGTTTACCAACACTGATCCCTCATATTGTTTGTGAATAATCAAATTCATGCATATATATATAATAGGCTATACAATTTAGAAAAGCCAAGGTGACTTTCAGGATTAAAATAGTGCCCATCCGGTCTATCCTTGGCAGCCTGCGGCTTTCGCGAATGTTGGAATGTGTCCGTAACATCACATGGCTATGCATAATGTACAGATTTG
>NC_139627.1:36806951-36809451 GCF_964638095.1 Poromitra crassiceps | reverse complement strand
TACACTACACTACATTTGTTCACTGATCGTGAAAATTGGCAAATGTACAGGGCCCTGTACATCTGGGGGCCCTAAGCAGGATACGTTCGAGGGCCCTGCTTCACAGTGGATAGTGAAGTATTCATAGAACCAGCTATGCAGTTATAACTGTTATGCATTTTATTTGTACCTCTATCAACATGATGGACCCCATCTTTCACTGCTGATTAAATACACTGATGGAAACACTCAAAGTAAAGCTGACTGCACGTCATTTTTTACTTTACTTTGTTTTTGTCAGTTAGCTCCTCCTGAGAAAGTGATTTTTTTTAATTTGCAGAAAATAATGCTAAGAGTAAATTGATGTAATTTTCTACACCACAGTGTGCAGAAATAGGGAAAGGAAAAAAGGCTAGAATAACATATTTTCACTGCATGCAGAACACAGGACCCTGGAGCTCTTAGCTGGCAGAAATGGCTGTAAAGCTATAGACTCCAGTGGTTCTGAGTTGAATTTATTCTTTTATATTTTATATCACTTGTCTGTACTTTTGCACTTTTTTTAATAGCAAATCTTTTACCTTTACTGTATCATTCATTATTAGTCTGTAAAGTGCTTTGAATGGCCCCAGTAAGTGCATGCCTGCTGTGACTGAAAATCTGTTAGACAATGATAAACGGAGTGCGGTCATTTTAGGGCATTCATACAAAGGTCAAGCCATGTGGAGCACTGATGAGCACTACACAATAGGTTGACCATTTACAGCTATTATATTTGATTACATCTGGACCAGGAACAGGAAGATGAAGCCTGAGGGGCTGTCATGGCAACAACTTGACTGAAGGGCACAAGACTGGAGAGGATGGAGGGTTTTCGTTGATGCTCTAGCTCAGAAATTGAGCACACAAGAGCTTGTCAAACATGGACTCCCCGTGCCATCTTCCTCCCATGGGGGGCCCCTTGCTGGCTGCGGGGCTGTAAGCAACTGCTTAGTTTGCTTATAGGGAGGGCCGGCTCTGCAGATAATATCAAGGGATATGTTTGGACTGTCCTCAGATTAACCACTGACACCTTATTTGCGACATCAGTACCATTCAGGAAAGGCTTGAAACCCTTTCCTTGCCACTTGCGGCTATATTTTTGTCCATTTTCTGCCGTATCTAGTGCCATTCGATCTGAACTTGTTTCAGTCGCTGCCCTGTTTGTTGTTGAAGATGCAGTTGAGATGACTAGCATCCCGGTATTCCTGGCCTGTTGTGTGCATGACCAATGCAATCAAGAGCCAATTCGGCCCTTCAAAAACACAATCACGGTGTCTCTGGAGTGGGGATTGACACCGATTGACTCAAAATGAGAAGCCTCTCTGCCACACCGCTTACGTATCACACATGATTTGGTTTGGGGCACACACACAATTAAACCATGTAGCATTCTTCTCAATCACCAACACAAGAGACAAGCGCAGACATCAATCTAACCAGTTTGTGCAAATGTCTCTCGCTCGCTCTCGCTCTCTCTGTCTCTTCAGTGTGCACAGATGAAAACAACAAAGAGGCAGACAGAGGCAACATCATGTGAATGAGGGCATCAGCATGGTGGGGATGCATACATCTCATCAGGTTGTGTCACAGCAGTCTCTAGCCAGCCAGCCTTGACAAGACAAGACACACACAGCACAAATGAGCACACACAAGCATGCCTGGTAGTGGGAGGTAGCATGTTGTTGAAGGTTATGAGGCAGAGAGAGGGGGGGGGGAGTAGAGAGAATAATAGCCTACAGTGATAAAATGAGGGTTGTTAGCTGCTTGCCACTTCATCACTTCACCGTGAATGATTTTGCATGAATTTGTGTGATGACTCGTGCTACGCCCTGATTGATTTGCTCTGCAGCCAAATGCTTATAATTAATGTCTGAAGGGACTCTTTCTCCTTAAAATACCACAGAAACAAAACATGGGCAGGTTGATGATTTTCTTATACAAGCTGGTAAAGTACAGTAGTTTTTTTTTTTTTAACCTTTATTTATACAGGGGGGAGTCTCACTGAGAGCAATGCTCTCTTTTTCAGGAGTGCCCTGTTCACATTCACACACATGATTCACACCTGGAAGCTGACCAGTACAACCACAGTCTCATCTGCTGGCCACTGATCAGCTCCACTGGAGCAGATGGGGTTAAGGCCCTTGCTCAAGGGCACCTCAGTGGTGGTAATGAGGGAGGGGCAAGCGCTGCCTTTTCACTTTCCCCACCCAGATTTATCCTGCCGGTCCCGGGGATTGAACCGACAACGTAGTTTGTTGTGCAGGGGATAGTAGTTTTATACTGTAAATATTTGCTTCCTTTCTTTTTCTGTTGCTCTCCCTCACATAGACGGCTTGCTTTATATCTTTGTAAAGAACACCCTCTCATTCACTTTATATCTCCATAAGAGGCTGTGACGGTCCCCTGCTAGGCCAGGGTCATAACAGAGGCCAACATATTAGATACAGTACTACGGAGCCCCTAAAGTTCTGAAAGGTCA
>NC_139627.1:36794451-36801951 GCF_964638095.1 Poromitra crassiceps | reverse complement strand
TGCTATTCAAATGAAATATGTGTGAATATGCAGCCTGCTGAGTATTCAGAGGTAGGCCACAGCCGTTGAGATGACACTGCCAGTCAGAGTGAAGCTTGTCAGAATCAGAAGTGAACATTCAAGCAGAATGAATGACCACATTTATTATTTTCATTGTGAATCACAGACCACATGGGACAACTAAGCAGGAATGATAGTAGAATATACTAAAGCGAAAACACCTGGAGCCAGCGAAAAGCCCCAAACATTGTGTAGCTATACACCATTGCAGCATTTAAAAATATGCTTCATGCATACATAGATTTCAATGTGTGGTATATTTGAAAAATAACGAAGGATTTTGACTGAAAGAATCGACATAACATGCAAACATGTTGCCAATTACAGTTGCACAGTATGACTTGCTTGTAAATTACATAATCAAAATAATTTCTCTAAAGGTAGATAACAATTATGCATCAAATCCTTGATGAAACTAGCCTGTTATGTAATTTCTAATGCCTATTTTCAGTTTAGATATCCATCCATCCATCCATCCATCATATTTCCAACACCATGTAAGGACTGATAGATGTTCTGGCAATACTGAAAATCCTGTCAATATGTGTCTGTGTGTGTTACATTCCTGTATAACGATGCATCGTCATTTCTTTGGCACTGTTGAAAGACAGACACAGACTTTGTGAAAGAAAGAAAGTGAGAGATTTTCTGGACCTTGACGATGTCAACTGTTGATGCCGAACACTTCTTACACTTGCCAAACACTTCTTATGCTCTGACATGTTTTGTTAAATCAGTAATGGAGTCTAAATAATAGCCTGATTTATCTGAACTCCCCAGACATGGCACCATGGGCTTGTGAAGTCAGGTCAAGTCAAGTCTATTAAGGCAAGCCAAGTCCCAAGTCAAGTCACCCCCCCCCCCCCCCCCCACCCACCTAAGATACTGCAGTACGTTCCTTTATATATTATTACCTGTCTAATAGTGATGCCATGATGATAATCTGATCCATATTGTAGACCACATTAAGGCCTGATGATAATAGTGTGTATTAATGTTAACGTCGTCCGACCAGAAATACAAAATATTCTAACATTAGAGTGAGAGGGTGTAACGGTAATGTTAACGACTCGCGTAACGACGACTAACTACTAAAGGAAGTATCTTCTCCTTGAAAAAAACAAAACCATCCAGTGAGAGGAGGAGCATGAGTGAGTCATCCAATCATGACAAGCCATTTCCAGCTTGCACTCGCATACCAAATAACTTTACACAGACACTTGACAATGTTAAACATGTTAATAATTTATATTTAAACTGATGAACACAAACAAGTCATCCAAGTCATCATGTCTCAAGTCAAGTCACGAGTCTTTAACTTCCAAGTCCAAATCAAGTCTCAAGTCGTTTATTTTTTGTCAAGTCAAGTCGCAAGACATGAAAAGAGAGACTCGAGTCGACTCAAGTCCAAGTCACCAAGTCTCAAGTCTCCATCTCTGGAACTCACGATGGAGTCAACCTCAGTCAGCATTATAAAGTTGCACTTACTTGGACTTGCTGTTTGTTTCCTATGTTGATCTGAAATAAGAGAAGAAAGAATAATAGAATATAGAACAATTGCACACAAACATATGGCTTTCCACCAGCATGTATGTTTAATTGCAGAAGAAGATGTGGCATGTTTGAGAGTTGTAGTAAATCATATGATATGAATACTACACTAGGAATGTATTTTCTTGTGTATCTTGGGAATGTCTTTTGTGTATTTGTGAATAATTCTGTTTCAAGTCAAGTTTATTTGTATAGCACATTTCATACACAGAGGCAATTCAAAGTGCTTCACATAAAATGGTTGACAGGAAAATAAAATAAAAGAAGAGAATAAAATGGACATTTAAAAGCATCACAACAAAACTTTAAAAAAGAGTATAAAAAGTGCATTAAGCAACAGGCGCAGCAGATGCAGAAAGAGCTAAAAACTTATAGAGGTCTCATTGGGTTTGCATAGTAGCTGTCAGCAGTTAAAAGCGACGGTAAACATAAAAGTCTTTAGTCTATTTTTAAAAGTAAGTAAGGTTGGGGCAGATCTGAGGTCTTCAGGCAATTTGTTCCAGCTAGCAGAAGCATAGTGGGTAAATGCAGCCTTCCCATGATTTGATTTGATCCTAGGGACAGTTAATAAGCTGGACCCTGTTGACCTAAGAGTTCTAGACGGTTCGTAGCGTGGGAGCAATTCAGCTACTGTATGTATTTTGGGCCTAGGCCATTAAGTGATTTATAGACTAATAACAGTATTTTAAAATCTATTCTATGACACACTGGCAACCAGTGTAAGGACTTAAGAACTGGAGTGATATGATCAGCTTTCTTAGTCTTCGTTAGAACTCTAGCACTTAGAACTCTAGTTTTAACTTAGTTTTGTGCACACAGTCTTTTCGCCCTTGATCTATGCAAAGTTGAAGATAGTTGGCCCTTGATCTTGTACTTCTGAGCTGAATGGTACTGTACTGTACTGTACTGCACTGTACTGTACTGTACTGTACTGCACTGCACTGTACTGTACTGTACTGCACTGCACTGTACTGTAGTGTACTGTAGTGTACGGTACTGCACTGCACTGTAGTGTACTGTACTGTAGTGTACTGCACTGCACTGCACTGTACTGCACTGCACTGCACTGCACTGCACTGCACTGCACTGCACCGCACCGCCACTGTACTGCACTGCACTGTACTGCACTGCACTGCACTGTACTGCACTGCACTGCACTGTACTGCACTGCACTGCACTGCACTGCACTGTAGTGTACTGTACTGCACTGTACTGTAGTACTGTACTGTACTGTACTGCACTGCACCGCACCACAACGCAACGCCACTGTACTGCACTGCACGGCACTGTACTGCACTGCACTGTACTGTACTGTACAGTACTGTACTGCACTGCACTGTACTGCACTGTACAGCAGTGTACTGCACTGTACAGTACTGTACTGCACTGCACTGTACTGTACTGCACTGTACAGTACTGTACTGTGCTGTACTGTACTGCACTGCACTGCACTGCACTGTACTGCACTGTACAGTACTGTACTGCACTGTACTGTACTGTACAGTACTGTACTGCACTGTACAGTACTGTACTGCACTGTACTGCACTGTACAGTACTGTACTGCACTGTACTGCACTGTACTGCACTGTACTGTACTGTACTGTACTGTACTGTACAGTACTGCACTGCACTGTACTGTACTGCACTGTACTGTACATTACTGTACTGCACTGCACTGTACAGTACTGTACTGCACTGTACTGTACTGCACTGTACTGTACTGCACTGTACTGTACTGTACTGTACTGCACTGTACAGTACTGTACTGCACTGTACTGTACTGCACTGTACTGTACAGTACTGTACTGCACTGCACTGTACTGCACTGTACTGCACTGCACTGTACTGTACTGCACTATACAGTACTGTACTGTACTGTACTGTGCTGTACTGTACTGTACTGTAATGTACTGTAGCTTGATTGTTTTAAACCTACAAACACTCATACACACATCCAGCGGGTTTATTAAAACACACACTCATACAGACGCGCGCAAACTCACACACTCCCATACATGTTTAAGCACGGACTGATCTCACAGCTCATCCCCACAGTGAGTGGGTTCTATTTACTATATATCTCCCCTCTGTTCTGTGCCGTTATTTACTATATATTTACCCTCTGTTCTGTGCCGTTATTTACTATATATCTCCCCTCTGTTCTGTGCTGTTATTTACTATGTATTTCCCCTCTGTTCTGTGCTGTTATTTACTATGTATTTCCCCTCTGTTCTGTGCTGTTATTTACTATATATCTCCCCTCTGTTCTGTGCTGTTATTTACTATATATCTCCCCTCTGTTCTGTGCCGTTATTTACTATATATCTCCCCTCTGTTCTGTGCTGTTATTTACTATGTATTTCCCCTCTGTTCTGTGCTGTTATTTACTATGTATTTCCCCTCTGTTCTGTGCTGTTATTTACTATATATCTCCCCTCTGTTCTGTGCTGTTATTTACTATATATCTCCCCTCTGTTCTGTGCCGTTATTTACTATATATCTCCCCTCTGTTCTGTGCTGTTATTTACTATATATCTCCCCTCTGTTCTGTGCTGTTATTTACTATGTATTTCCCCTCTGTTCTGTGCTGTTATTTACTATATATCTCCCCTCTGTTCTGTGCCGTTATTTACTATATATCTCCCCTCTGTTCTGTGCTGTTATTTACTATGTATTTCCCCTCTGTTCTGTGCTGTTATTTACTATGTATTTCCCCTCTGTTCTGTGCTGTTATTTACTATATATCTCCCCTCTGTTCTGTGCTGTTATTTACTATGTATTTCCCCTCTGTTCTGTGCTGTTATTTACTATATATCTCCCCTCTGTTCTGTGCCGTTATTTAGTATGTATTTCCCCTCTGTTCTGTGCCGTTATTTACTATGTATCCCCCCTCTGTTCTGTGCTGTTATTTACTATATATCTCCCCTCTGTTCTGTGCCGTTATTTACTATATATCTCCCCTCTGTTCTGTGCCGTTATTTACTATATATCTCCCCTCTGTTCTGTGCTGTTATTTACTATGTATTTCCCCTCTGTTCTGTGCTGTTATTTACTATATATTTCCCCTCTGTTCTGTGCTGTTATTTACTATGTATTTCCCCTCTGTTCTGTGCTGTTATTTACTATATATCTCCCCTCTGTTCTGTGCCGTTATTTACTGTATATCTCCCCTCTGTTCTGTGCTGTTATTTACTATGTATTTCCCCTCTGTTCTGTGCTGTTATTTAGTATATATCTCCCCTCTGTTCTGTGCCTTTATTTACTATGTATCCCCCTCTGTTCTGTGCTGTTATTTACTATCTATCCCCCCTCTGTTCTGTGCCTTTATTTACTGTATATCTCCCCTCCGTTCTGTGCTGTTATTTACTATATATCTCCCATCTGTTCTGTGCTGTTATTTACTACAGTATATATCTCCCCTCTGTTCTGTGCTGTTATTTACTGTCTATGTATCCCCCTCTGTTCTGTGCTGTTATTTACTGTATATCTCCCCTCTGTTCTGTGCCGTTATTTACTATATATCTCCCCTCTGTTCTGTGCCGTTATTTACTATATATCTCCCCTCTGTTCTGTGCTGTTATTTACTATGTATTTCCCCTCTGTTCTGTGCTGTTATTTACTATATATTTCCCCTCTGTTCTGTGCTGTTATTTACTATGTATTTCCCCTCTGTTCTGTGCTGTTATTTACTATATATCTCCCCTCTGTTCTGTGCTGTTATTTACTATATATCTCCCCTCTGTTCTGTGCTGTTATTTACTATATACTGTATCTCCCCTCTGTTCTGTGCCTTTATTTACTATGTATCCCCCTCTGTTCTGTGCTGTTATTTACTATATATTTCCCCTCTGTTCTGTGCTGTTATTTACTATATATTTCCCCTCTGTTCTGTGCCGTTATTTACTATATATCTCCCCTCTGTTCTGTGCTGTTATTTACTATATATCTCCCCTCTGTTCTGTGACGTTATTGACTATATATCTCCCCTCTGTTCTGTGCCGTTATTTACTATATATCTCCCCTCTGTTCTGTGCTGTTATTTACTATATACTGTATCTCCCCTCTGTTCTGTGCCTTTATTTACTATGTATCCCCCTCTGTTCTGTGCTGTTATTTACTATATATTTCCCCTCTGTTCTGTGCTGTTATTTACTATATATTTCCCCTCTGTTCTGTGCCGTTATTTACTATATATCTCCCCTCTGTTCTGTGCTGTTATTTACTATATATCTCCCCTCTGTTCTGTGACGTTATTGACTATATATCTCCCCTCTGTTCTGTGCTGTTATTTACTATATATCTCCCCTCTGTTCTGTGACGTTATTGACTATATATCTCCCCTCTGGTCTGTGCTGTTATTTACTATATATCTCCCCTCTGTTCTGTGACGTTATTGACTATATATCTCCCCTCTGTTCTGTGCCGTTATTGACTATGTATTTCCCCTCTGTTCTGTGCCGTTATTTACTATATATCTCCCCTCTGTTCTGTGCTGTTATTTACTATATATCTCCCCTCTGTTCTGTGCTGTTATTTACTATATATCTCCCCTCTGTTCTGTGCCGTTATTTACTATGTATCCCCCTCTGTTCTGTGATGTTATTTACTATATATCTCCCCTCTGTTCTGTGCCGTTATTTACTATATATCTCCCCTCTGTTCTGTGCTGTTATTTACTATGTATCCCCCTCTGTTCTGTGACTTTATTTACTATGTATCCCCCTCTGTTCTGTGATGTTATTTACTATATATCTCCCCTCTGTTCTGTGCTGTTATTTACTATATATCTCCCCTCTGTTCTGTGACGTTATTGACTATATATCTCCCCTCTGTTCTGTGCCGTTATTTACTATATATCTCCCCTCTGTTCTGTGATGTTATTTACTATATATCTCCCCTCTGTTCTGTGCCGTTATTTACTATGTATTTCCCCTCTGTTCTGTGCTGTTATTTACTATATATTTCCCCTCTGTTCTGTGCCGTTATTTACTATATATCTCCCCTCTGTTCTGTGCTGTTATTTACTATATATCTCCCCTCTGTTCTGTGCCGTTATTTACTATGTATCTCCCCTCTGTTCTGTGCCGTTCTGTTGACCTACAAGCAACCTGGACCACCAGCATGTTTAATCAGCTCAATGACACCTTTCCTCCCCCAAGCCTCCCGTCGCCCTCACCAGGTCTCACCCCCACCCCTCCCCACAGGGTCCATTAGCCCACTCCGCTTTGTTCTGCCCCCCTGAGGCTGGCATATTGCAGGGTACCTGTACTGTGTGTGTGTGTGTGTGTGTGTGTGTGTGTGTGTGTGTGTGTGTGTGTGTGTGTGTGTGTCTGTGGGTGTGTGTGGGTGTGTGTGTGTGTGTGTGTGTGTGTGTGTGTGTGTGTGTGTGTGTGTGTGTGTGTGTGTGTGCGCGCGCGTGTGTGTGTGTGTGCACGCGTGTGCGTGTGCGTGTGCGTGCGTGTGCGTGTCAGTGAGAGAGAGAGATGTCTTTGAAGAGGGAGAGAGAGTGGGATGCCATATACAGATAGACACAAGAAAACACCAAGGGACAAGATAAACCAATGCTGCTCCACGTATTTGACTGATGTAGAACAAACAGGGAGGTTGATGAAAAGCTGTTGGAAAATTAGAGCATGGCATAAGAGAGGAGGGAGCGGGGATCAAAGGATCAAAGGAGATGAGGGAAGGAGAGGACAGAGGTTCAAACAGCTCGTATCTCTCAACTGGGCATGCTTACAGGTTAAAGGGGGACTTACCCCCCAGATATGTAACAAAACGGCATGCTGCTTGATTTGAAAAAACCTATGGGAAAAACCAAGAAATGACATCTCCTCTTGTCTCACTAATACTCTTTGGCTGTGCTCAGCTCAGGAATTTATTTCCGGAAA
>NC_139627.1:36786951-36791951 GCF_964638095.1 Poromitra crassiceps | reverse complement strand
CAACCCTTTGGAATCACTCTGTCGCCGTGTTTAAATTGCTCGTCAACAGGCACAAGAATAGACGGACATCTGGCTAACGTTAGACAGGATGAAAACGCAATGTCATGATGTTTGTCCACTACGAGCCACCGTAGTTGTTTACATGCTAAGCCTATCAGCGTGCTCCTAACGCGAGCTTGCATATCTATCCTGGTAGTACAGACTTCACTTCCTGTCAGCTGTCAGCCTGTCAATGCGGTTTGTTGCCACACTAATAAACCAGCGGTTTGTTCCAAGCCAGTGTGATCCTTGACTCGCTCTCACACGGCAGCCCATCAGCGTTAAGCAGCAAGCGACTTTTGCCAGCGAAATTTTGCTCGAGTTGGGATATTTCATCTTGGGCGATGAGCGAATTTTTGCCCTATCGCTCTGTCTCTGTCGCACCTTAAGTGGGTAAAAGCAAATGATACAAGTTAGAACAATCTGGAAATTCCATCACTTTACTGTATTGGGTTAGGGTTAGATATTTTGATATCCAAAATCTAAGACCATTACACTATACCACGAATGTAGTATAAGCAGATCCAGGATCTGTCCCTTGATCTGGTTTGGCTTAACCAGATAATTGCCATTCTAGTTAAATCATACCACGAATGTAGTTCTCAACTCATTAAGCGGATCCAGGTTTTTCTAATCAAGTTGAGAGTGCGTGCACATGAAAATTCCCGTGCACAGGAGCTCGTGCCTGCAAAAGAGGCATGGTTTTTAACAACTAGCCAATCACAATGCAATATGGACTGCTACAGATTTTACAGCGCCAGACACCCCTATTTCCTCATTCATTCAAAGCGCAAATCGTGAAGCTTTACTATGTATGTCAGAATCAAAATCCGCATTGGATATTATTAGTCTGTTCCCGAATGACTGTCAAAAGTTACCACTTTTATTCACATCAGTAATTTCTTTGAAGAGCGGTTTCTGCCTCCACGTATCTAAAGTAGCTCAATTCACCCTCTCAATAAACTCAATAAAACCTGCATGTCTTTTCCAAAATCCGTAGGCGTTTTTAGACCATTTAGGCTCAATGAATAATAATGATCTCATGATGTGTTTGGTCACACTGATGGAATAATTCCTATAGGCTAATAAGCTATCAATAAAACAATAATATAATAAAATTAAAAAAGGCTGCTGAACTGAATCGACACGGTACGTGCGGGCATAGATTTAATTTAGGCTATAAAAAATAGCCTATTTTGTGGTCACATAGGCTATTGGCAGCAGAGTCACATATCTCCATATTTCATACAAGGATATATGCTGGAAATATGAAGTTCAATCACATCATACAGGCCAAAAGCAACACAGTTGCAGCTGCAAAATGGAGTAGCCTAGATATGAATCATCTGTGTGCAGGCGATCCCATTTAAAATTGCTTAGATGTAGTAGGCTATTCTGGCATGTATGACCATGTCCAACGCAACGTCAGCCATATCTCCATTGTGCACACGGCACCGTGCGCTTTGGAGACGTTTATGTAACCTTTTTACGCCGGTTTAGTGATATTTCTCCACTCACCGACCGTTCAGCTGCAATCGATCGGCGGGGTCAAATGTATCTAGCCTACTTGGGAGCACAAACATTAATATATAAAACCATATTCCAAAGTGGTAAGTAGGGCTTAATTTAAATGTAGCCTGCAACAAATGCAAGGCTTCAGTCCTCGATTAATTCAACAGGCCATGTTTTTTTTTTTTTTTTTTTTTCTTTTTCATTTGAATGCAATGTATTTTTCATATGGGGACCATATGAATGGCGACTCGCTGTTTCCAGAGAGCCGATTGGTAAGAAGGTGGGTCTTTCATCGGTTTTGATCTTATACTCTGAACTTAACCTGCTACAAAGCAGGTTAGCCATAGAGCATAAGTTGCTATGGTGATCTATCTCGGTAAGAAGTTAACTAGCGTCGTGGTACGGCAAACCTAGGGTTAAACATGAAGTTACCTCGCTAAGCCACTAAGCCGGATCTGCTCCAAAATGTCCTGGGTGTCCTTCACTCATGCTACACCATTCCACCAAGTTTCATGAAAATCGGCCCAGTAGTTTTTCCATAATCCTGCTGACAACAAGACAGACAGACAAACGGCAGTGAAAACACCCTAACCTCATTGGCGGAGGCAATCAGGATGAATGTTGTTGTGATTTCTTGTCTTGTGAATGCAATAAAAAAGAAGTACGGAATCACAATGATTTCTGCTCATCACAGACATCTAGTAATGCAGCGTTAGTTTTGGTAAAATACAGTATAAGCAGCAGCAGTGTGAACTCTCAGTTTGCCTCTCTCTCTCTCTCTCTCTCCTGTCTCCCTCTCTCACTCCCTCTGTTCAATGTGGAGTGTGAGCTTCAGCAGTCACTTCTTGTATCTCCTTGTTTCGTTTTTTCCACTCTTATTTCTGCAGCAGCCCTTTTCTAATAGTACTGCACAGATAACACAACATCACAACGGTAATGAGCGAAAGTGTGTTCAGCTCTGTGTGTGTGTGTGTTGTGTGAGAGAGTGTGTGTGTGTGTGTGTGTGTGTGTGTGTGTGTGTGTGTGTGTGTGTGTGTGTGTGTGTGTGTGTGTGTGTGTGTGTGTGTGTGTGTGTGTGTGTGTGTGTGTGTGTGTGTGTGGCTTCCATTAATTTCCAATCATTTCTAAGTCATTGTTTTTATCTATTCCAGTCATACAAGTCTGAAGATAAGAGAGCCCTCTTCTGACTGGGTTTGACAGGGGAGATAATGAGAGCATTGATAATAGAGGTGGCGACACGTGCACATGCTCTCTCTCTTTCACACACACACACACACACACACACACACACACACACACACACACACACACACACACACACACACACACACACACACACACACACACACACACACACACACACACACACACACACACACACACACACACACACACAGAGTAAACCAGCTTAATACCTATGTGTCCATCACAGAGCTATGTGCCCTATGTTAGCCTTGCTAGCCAATGAGCCCTAGATCAGAATAAATGGGTGTCAGGGCACATAGCAGGACCATTGCTCAGGGGCCAAACCACATTAAATAACACTCTCCCCCACACATACACACAGAAACACATGGCTCCCCCGCACATACACACAGAAACACATGGCTCCCTGCACACATACACATAGGAACACATGGCTCCCCGCACATACACACAGAAACACATGGCTCCCCACACATACACACAGAAACACATGGCTCCCCACACATACACACAGAAACACATGGCTCCCCACACATACACACAGAAACACATGGCCCCCCAACACATACACACAGAAACACATGGCTCCCCACACATACACACAGAAACACATGCCCCCCCACACATACACACAGAAACACATGGCCCCCCACACATACACACAGAAACACATGGCTCCCCCCCATACACACACACAGAAACACATGGCTCCCCCACACATACACACAGAAACACATGGCTCCCCACACATACACACAGAAACACATGGCTCCCCACACATACACACAGAAACACATGGCCCCCCTCACATACACACAGAAACACATGGCTCCCCAAACATACACATAGAAACACATGGCTCCCCACACATACACACAGAAACACATGGCTCCCCAAACATACACATAGAAACACATGGCTCCCCCACACATACACACAGAAACACATGGCTCCCCACACATACACACAGAAACACATGGCTCCCCACACATACACATAGAAACACATGGCTCCCCCACACATACACACAGAAACACATGGCTCCCCACACATACACATAGAAACACATGGCTCCCCACACATACACACAGAAACACATGGCCCCCCTCACATACACACAGAAACACATGTCTCCCCACACATACACACAGCTAACACATGGCCCCCACACATACACACAGCTAACACATGGCTCCCCACACATACACACAGCTAACACATGGCTCCCCAAACATACACACAGAAACTCATGGCTCCCCACACATACACACAGCTAACACATGGCTCCCCACACATAAACACAGAAACACATGGCTCCCCGCACACTAGCCTCAGCAAAAAGCATGCACAAACGTATGGAATAACACACAAAGACTTACAGACATAGAAACAGACACTGACAGAAAGAGACACAGACAGACAGACAGACATACAGACAGACAGACAGACACACACCCTCTCCCACACAGCATGACTCAAGACAAATGGTGTTAGTATGTATGCTGTGTTTCCATGGAGACCATGTTGATTCCAGAGAAAAGTAGGGCCAGCGGCACATCTATGGCTGGCCAATCATTCAATATGATCATTTATCGTCTTTCAGTGGAATCATATCGTGATGATATGGTGATTTTGGGATATGGTGACACAATTCTGTCCCCAAACATTTATAATAAAGTATAATAATAAGTAAGGGATAATGTATATTGAGGCGGTGATTACGGGGGAAATAATGACCGACAGGTGGATTGAGCCCGACGCGTAGCGGAGGGCTTAATCGTTCACCTGAAGGTCATTATTTCCCAGTAATCACCGCCTCAATATACATTATCCCGCTTAGAACACGGCCTACAACTAAATCATTCAATAATCTGACAAAAATAATTATTCAAATATATTTTTTAATAGCGTTTTCAACGACAAAGCGGTTTCATTCGTAATTGGCACACAAGACACCACAGCTGCAACTGGTTGGCCTAATTAGTAGTGTTTGCTGACAAAAAGCTCTTATCAACTGATTAATCCAGGTGTGGCAGAGCAGCGGTCGGTTGTCGAGAAATAATGACCGTGAATATTGTTGATTGACCAATCAGAATCGAGTATTCAAGAGAGCCGTGTTCTAAAGTACAATAATAAGTCAATCAATCAATCAATCAATCAATCAATCAATCAATCAATCAATCAATTTATTTATTTGTAGAGGGACAATGTACATTAATCGACATTCAAGCAAATGCAAATGC
>NC_139627.1:36734451-36776951 GCF_964638095.1 Poromitra crassiceps | reverse complement strand
GTGTGCTCTATCTCATTCTCTCCTCCTCGTTATTCCGCTTTCTTTTGGATGCTCTCTCTTATTCCTCTTATCCAATGGGATCCTTGACAGCAATGTACTGTGGAGCAGATTGAGCGTTTAAGAGCAACAGTGTTGGCAGTACTCTGGTGTATCTTACAAATTTAGAAATCGTTGAAAAGGTGTCAAAAACAAACAAAGAACATGTCTTTTCATAGCCTTTTTTTCAATGGCAATCAGGAGGAAGATGCTATATTTAAAATTGCATACTGTATACCTAACCTGACGCTGCCAGATGGTTTGTTTCACATAACCACCTGGTAACTCGATCTTGGAAACCAGTTAAAAAGGGCAGGCCCTTTCAAAAAATACTTGGCAAGTGATTGGATGAACCATCTGTCTGTCTATCACAAGCTAATTTCAACCACTTAGGACTGCCTCCTCCCCTCGGACACTGATTGGTCCAAACCACTGGTGGTTCAGATTCAAACCTATCCACCTTATTTTTGAATGCCCCACTGTAAAAAATAATTGTGGGAACAAGGTCCGGTTTAACGTGACTCATTGTTGCAGCTTGCCATTTCCTTTGTTATACTCTGGCTGCAGACCCGAATTATAAACTGGAAGTTGGAGTCCGTTATAAAAGTTATAAATATAGTCACGTTATAAACAACTAACCAACGTTGTGGGTCCGTATGGAAACTGTTACTCGAAATGGTTAAAAGTTAAATCAATTTGGTCATTCAGTTGCGTTTTACTGCCATGTAAAGTAACTATTACGGTAGCCGCTAGCATTAGCCACAGTAGCCGACTACCCACAATGCATTACGTTATCCCAGCCCCCGAACGAGTTAAAACAGTTAAAACAGTGTAAAAATTACACCGGAAGCGGAAGAAGCACCCATCAGGCATCATGGCAGCTAGAAATAAGGTGGATAGATTGGAACGTGGCAAGATGGATTTGTCACATGGTCATGATCTCAGTAGTAGATCTCTTAACAGTAGGTGTTTCAAAATAAGAATATGGATAGCTACTATATTGTAAAGCAACAATGATTGAACATTAGAATAATTTTCTATAGATTACATTGCAAATACTCACTGCAATGCAGTACTGATAGCACTGTATGTATAGCAAAGGCAGAAGTTTGCTGCAAAGCAGCTCAGTGCGTCGCGTCAGTCCAGCTAAAGCAGCTAAGTGCATAGCATCACTCCAGCTAAAGCAGCTCAGTGCGTAGCTTCACTCCAGCTAAAGCAGCTAAGTGCATAGCATCACTCCAGCTAAAGCAGCTCAGTGCGTAGCTTCACTCCAGCTAAAGCAGCTCAGTGCATAGCTTCACTCCAGCTAAAGCAGCTCAGTGCATAGTGTCACTCCAGCTAAAGCAGCTCAGTGCATAGTGTCACTCCAGCTAAAGCAGCTCAGTGCATAGCTTCACTCCAGCTAAAGCAGCTCAGTGCATAGCTTCACTCCAGCTAAGCAGCTCAGTGCGTAGCTTCACTCCAGCTAAAGCAGCTCAGTGCATAGCTTCACTCCAGCTAAAGCAGCTCAGTGCATAGCTTCACTCCAGCTAACGCAGCTCAGTGCGTAGCTTCACTCCAGCTAACGCAGCTCAGTGCGTAGCGTCACTCCAGCTAACGCAGCTCAGTGCATAGCTTCACTCCAGCTAAAGCAGCTCAGTGCGTAGCGTCACTCCAGCTAGCCAATAAAGCAATTTGCTTTATTGGCATGAATGTAGCAAAGACAATATTGCCAAAGTATAAAGTAATAATGAGATTAGGCTAGCCTACTATAAAAAGGAAAAAAGCTACAATTTGCATGAAATCAATTAAATAGTAGAAAACAATTAACATGTTCTCTTATTAGGCAAATTCATGTTCTGTCCCACCCCTTCTACATCTTGCCGGTGAAACCCCTCGCTGTCAGGTGAAAAGAAGCGACTGGCGACTGCACATGAATTGGAGGAAGCATGTGCTAGTCCCTCTCCCCAGATTGGCAGAGGGTGTGGAGCAATGACCGGGACAGAAGGGGGAATTGGACAAGTGCAATTGGGGGGGAAATCTGGAAAAGAAAGAAAAATCTTGATCAAGAAAAGAAAAGAAAAGAAAAGTTGAGCCTCCTCTTTGTGCCCGCACAAATATGACCTCCCTCCCTTTCTTTCTTTCTTTCTTTCTTTCTTGCTTTCTTTCTTTCTGACTGTCTCTTATTCTCTCTCTCTTGTTTCTGTTGGTCTCTCTCTCTCTCTCTCTCTCTCTCTCTCTCTCTCTCTCTCTCTCTCTCTCTCTCTCTCTCTCTCTCTCTCTCTCTCTCTCTCTCTCTCTCTCTCTCTCTCTCTCTCTCTCTCTCTCTCTCTCTCTCTGTGACATCAGTCCAGGGCCACCAGGTGACCCCACAGATGGCACTTTGACACTCAGATGTGAAATCAGGTGTTGTGCTGTACCAATCTGCATATTTAGTGTCACATTATACGCTATATTAACACAGGATGTTTGCAATTCAAGGTAACGTCTAAGTCAACAAAGGCAGGGGAAACGGAGGCGAAAGAAAAAAAGAGAGAACAACTTTGTGAATAAATTGCTTCGGTCCCTTCCTGTTCACTTTTCAAGGGTATGGCTGGGCTTGGCGTCAGGAAAACAGGAAGTCATGCTGCTTTAGGAGGGATTGTTTATAGATTTCTAATCTAGGCCAGCAAGTTGTAATTCTCTCTCTCTCTGCCGTACTCCTGCTGCGCAATTTCTCATTAGCTGCATCAGCGCTGTGCTCAGTAAGCCGCAGCAGGGACAAGAACAAGAACAAAAGAGGAGATCATTCATTTTTTAAGGGTGAAAGACCGTGCGGCCTAGACGCTAAGGTCAGATATGCTGGGGCGTAAATTAACAGCTGGGAGTCTGTCTGTGCAACACACTCCGCTCAGAATAAATGGCTAGATTGGGCTATCCGTCACATCCAGCTCAAGTGCGAGCAGCAAGTGGCATAGAGACCAAGAGAGGATGATAGCAAACTATAGTTGGGTTTAACATCCACCTGTTTTTATGCGAAATTTCAATTTGTGCAAAAAAAACGGAGTGGAAACGCTGCCTAATTCGCAAAAGCCTCCAAATTTCGCAAAAAAGTTTTCATGCTTGAGGGAGGTGGAAAAGTTGGGTGTATCGATAAAAGGAAAATGTGATAAGTGCAGTGGAAACAGTTTAAGCGATATTCCCTTGTCTCTCCATTCAAAAACCAAACAGTTTGCCTTGATCACTGCAAAACATGACATGCTGTGTAGCCTCCACACAATAGGGCTACACATGGTAAATAATGGTAAATACTCGCGCAATACCCGCCGTGGTAAACAGAAGAAGACTGGGATATTAACTTTAAGGCGACTCACTTCTAGAATTGAATGAAATTGTATTCACTTACTATCTGCTCCGTGGATTATAACGTTATGCTTGCCGAGTCGCACCTGGTAATCCAGAAATGGCGTTATGGTACCTTTGTCTACTTGTAGATCATCAAGACATTTTAAATGAATAACGTTAGATGTGTAGAGCTGTATATCGGGTCTAGCAGCTGATCAGCAGCTCAGACAGCCTCAAACACGAGGTGATTGACAGCTCTATAATTCGCAAAATAGCAGTGGATGGAAACGCGCATTATTTCGCATTTTCTTTTGCCGACTTTCTGAAAATTCGATTAAAAGTTGCGATACATTTGGATGGAAACCCAGCTATTGTCATTTGTGCAGCTGGACGACTGTTTATGGGAGCTTGAGTCAGTTCAGGCCTTTTCAGGCCGAGGCTCAGCGGCGTACAGTATGACTGTCGTGATGACAGACATCAAAGTTGTGCTGCTCCTACAAGTTGTGTCATGGAAATGTCATATCATGTTATATTCTATTGGGTTCAAAGCAAAGGACAATTCTGTATCAAAGTTAGAGAAATAGATACTTTCTGAATACTACATGTCATGAGCATATGAGCACATACAAGAAACTGGAGGTACTTAACTTTAGTCTACTAGTGATGCTAGCAACATTGCTAAGGTAAAACATTTGTTTTAACATGATTGAGTACATTATGTTTATATTTTATATTAATATTATTTACAAATGTCTTATTAAAAGATCCAGTAGTAGGATATAATATGTTGATGCAGTCATGCAGTAGAAGCATGTTAACAATTTTAAATCATTTTAAATTTTTAACTTAAAACTTAAAGACATCTCATTTCATCTTTTGATGCAACAATGTTTTTTTCTTTAATAAACTTGAACTTGAAACAATGGAGTCATGCATTACTCTTTAATGTGCAGGATTCTGGCCTCACAACTTCAATGAAGAAACAACAACACTAGCAGTCATTTTGAGGTTGAAAGCATTGAGCACAACCCCATGTGTTCACACATTCAACTCATTAAGCTAGAGATCTGACTCCGCACTATACTCCCCACTGACTAGCATGTGGCAAAGAAAAGAGGAAAAAGTTCAGGGCAATAGGCCTCACACAAGATGGCGCCCGGCCATAGAATGGTAATTCGCACTTCCACTTTCTGCACTCGCAGTGTTTCTCCGTCCACTCGCCGTGATCCGATAACAATCGCTCAGTGTGAAATAGTCAGGGATCCAGTCACCCAAAATTTGAGAGGACCTGACATGGCATGCTATACTTTTTTTTTGTGTTTTATCTATTCATTTGGACATTAAGGTCCACTGAATGAGAGGTCTGTTCTGCCGGAAACCTCGCGAAAAAAAGTTGTGGCCATTTTTGGATATGAAGCCTTTATTTTTTGACCGAAAAATGTGAAAGAGTGTGAAGTCCTCAGTGGGTTGCGTAGGCTGTCAATAAATTCATCCCAGGTACACAGAACATGTGTGTTGACAACACCAAGTTAAGAAATACACTTAGAAAACCTTTCTAAATTATTTATAGCCATTTTCTATTACAAAAAAGCACTCGTTTTTTGAATTTTCTCCATTATTTTCATCTTTACTTTGTTAGTAAGCAATTATATCCTGAAATATGACATCAGCCAATGTGTCATTCTTTTCAGCAGATATTATAGTCATTCCACACTAAAGATGATTAAAATCAACTCAGAATCAATGGATCTGTGGTGATTTTATTACCTTTATGCTCGAAATTCCTCGAGACATGTTTTTAGTTTTAACAAAACCCTGTACCCCAAAGACAATACTTGTAACACAAGAAATTCATAACAACAAAATGATTTTAATCACAAAATGTACACTGGATGACAAGCCAACAAAACAATTATTGTTATACAGCTTAATTTGGATAGATTGTGACCAGTATCTAGAAAACATTAAATTAAACATTAGCTGAACAAAATTATTGAACACAACACAAGAACACAAGAAAAAAGACTGGCAACAAGGTTTATAATATAACAAAATTAACTTTGCAATGAACACAATAACTCAATCACTGTCACTGTCTTCAAGTGTGAGTTCAATCCTTGAACATTTGTTGGGGTCCCCAGTGCAGAGACATGCGATGACACACTTGACATTAGCTCTCACACAAGAGCATCCTCGGGCACACATGCTTTTCTTGCAGTGACAGTATTTCGTGTGTTTGAATTCTGCAGGTTTTGCCTCCTTCAGCATCATGGTTGCCATCAGCTTACCACTGACAAGCTCTCTGCCGAAGTCAATGGCAACAGGGTAGGTTGGTTGAGATATGTGTGCTCGCTTGCATACAGCCAACTGATGCAGGGCTCGGCGAAGGTGTAACTGGAACGAAGGCATGTTCGGTAGGTGGAAGGCAACGCATGTCTCCTTTGATATTGCCAAAGAGATGGGCTCGCAGTGCATCCAAATTACCACTGAAGTCACTCCTCTCATACAGTGACACCATGTACCGCCTAGCCGCTGTCACAACATCTTCTTTAACATCCAGGCTTTCCCCAGGGTTACCGTATCTGCACAGGGGCAGAAGGTCTTCCAGGTGATCAACGGCAGTTTTGTAGGCGTGCTTTTTTCCTCTTCTGTAGAGCTAGCTGTAGAGATAGCTCACTGTGTCACAGCACAAGCTCAAGGTCCTGGGACTAAACACAGCAATGTGTGACTGGATCCTGGACTTTCTGACAGACCGCCGCCAGGTGGTGAGAGTGGGCAACCTCACCTCCTCCCCACTGACCATCAGCATAGGAGTGCCCCAGGGATACGTCTCAGACGCCTGAAGAAATTTGGGCTAAGGCCAAAAATCCTCAGGGACTTCTACAGAGGCATCATTGAAAGCCTGCTGACTGGCTGCTTCACCACCTGGTATGGGAACTGTACCACCATGGACCGCAGGGCACTAAGAAGAGTGAGGCGCGTGGCCCAGCACGTAACAGGATGTGAGCTACCAGAACTGCAGGAACTGTACAATCAGCGGTGCCTCAGGAGGTCCCTGAAGATCATCAAGGACACATACCACCCCCACAACAGCCTGTTCTCCCTGTTACCCTCAGGGAGGAGATACAGGGTTCCAAAACCACGAACAAATCGCCTGAGGGACAGTTTCTTCCCGCAGGCCACGAGACTCCTTAACACACACGAATAAACAATCATGTAGCAGCTGCTACCATTACATATGATAATTATGCCTATGTTATTTGCACCTGTGCAAACAGAATGTTTATTTATGTTTTAAGGTGTCTACGCTAGAAAAGAAAAAGAAAAGTTTACTGTTATTGCTTGCATCTATATGCCCTGTTTTTGCACTGTTATACTGCACTATGTTGTAACGGAGCCTACAGCACAAGAATTTCACACGTGATACTTGTACTACGGAGTGACAATAAAGATCTTGAATCTTGAATCTTGAATCCAGTCAGTATGTAGGTGCTGAGGAGCATGGAGGAAAGATCTGCAGCTTGAACATCATAGTTCACTGCCAGGGCGTCTGCGATTGCATCTTCTTTACCCACAGTTCCTGCAGGCCATCCATGTAATTTTCCGTGATCCTGGTCGCACTGTTCTGTTAAAAGCAGATTGTCAGGTTGAGCTTCCAGAACTATCCTGTGAGAAGCATGAGGAGGCAGATACCAGGATGTTTGCCCACATTGCATACTCATTACAACATCTGCACCACAAACGGGCTGTAGTGGTGGCTACTGACACAGACGTGATCATGATGTGCATATACTACATTGCACACATGGATGGCCTGCAGGAGCTGTGGGTAAAGAAGATGGATATCTACCTGCTCATGCAATCGCAAACGCCCTGGCAGTGAACAATGATGTTCAAGCTGCAGATCTTTCCTCCATGCTCCTCAGCACCTACTGACTGGATGTGACACAGTGAGCTATCTCTACAGAAGAGGAAAAAAGCACGCCTACAAAACTGCCGTTGATCACCTGGAAGACCTTCTGCCCCTGTGCAGATACGGTAACCCTGGGGAAAGCCTGGATGTTAAAGAAGATGTTGTGACAGCGGCTAGGCGGTACATGGTGTCACTGTGTGAGAGGAGTGACTTCAGTGGTAATTTGGATGCATTGCGAGCCCATCTCTTTGGCAATATCAAAGGAGACATGCGTTGCCTTCCACCTACCGAAGATGCCTTCGTTCCAGTTACACCTTCGCCGAGCCCTGCATCAGTTGGCTGTATGCAAGCGAGCACACGTCTCAACCAACCTACCCTGTTGCCACTGACTTCGGCAGAGAGCTTGTCAGTGGTAAGCTGATGGCAACCATGATGCTGAAGGAGGCAAAACCTGCAGAATTCAAACACACCAAATACTGTCACTGCAAGAAAAGCATGTGTGCCCGAGGATGCTCTTGTGTGAGAGCCAATGTCAAGTGTGTCATCGCATGTCTCTGCACTGGGGACCCCAACAAATGTTCAAGGATTGAACTCACACTTGAAGACAGTGACAGTGATTGAGTTATTTCTCACACTTGAAGACAGTGACAGTGATTGAGTTATTTTGTTCATTGCAAAGTTAATTTTGTTATATTATAGACCTTGTTGCCAGTCTTTTTTCTTTCTTTTTTTAATGTGTTGTGTTCAATAATTTTGTTCAGCTAATGTTTAATTTAATGTTTTCTAGATACTGGTCACAATCTATCCAAAGCTGTATAACAATAATTGTTTTCTTGGCTTGTCATGCAGTGTACATTTTGTGATTAAAATCATTTTGTTGTTTTGAATTTCTTGTGTTACAAGTATTGTCTTTGGGGTACAGGGTTTTGTTAAAACTAAAAACATGTCTCGAGGAATTTCGAGCATAAAGGTAATAAAATCACCACAGATCCATTGATTTTGGGTTGATTTTAATCATCTTTAGTGTGGAATGACTATAATATCTGCTGAAAAGAATGACACATTGGCTGATGTCATATTTCAGGATATAATTTCTTACTAACAAAGTAAAGATGAAAATAATGGAGAAAATTCAAAAAACGAGTGCTTTTTTGTAATAGAAAATGGCTATAAATCATTTGGAAAGGTTTTGTAAGTGTATTTCTTAACTTGGTGTTGTCAACACACATGTTCTGTGTACCTGGGATGAATTTATTGACAGCCTACGCAACCCACTGAGGACTTTGAGGAAAAAAAACTCTTTCACATTTTTCGGTCAAAAAATAAAGGCTTCATATCCAAAAATGGCCACAACTTTTTTTCGCGAGGTTTCCGGCAGAGCAGACCTCTCATTCAGTGGACCTTAATGTCCAAATGAATAGATAAAACACAAAAAAAAAGTATAGCATGCCATGTCAGGTTCAACCCATTTTCTTGAGCTTTTGGGCCTGTGGATCCCTGACTAGAAAGCACTCAGGCATGTAGTGTGCATTTTTGTTCAAATTCAAAGAAGAAACAGCATTATTTATCGTTTCATGGGTTTCCTACTGAGGAAAATGTTCAACAAGTTTGTATGATTTCTAATTCTAATTGCACATGATAATTACGCAGTACACAGCGGCCTACACAGTTCAAGAATCTTAAAATAGTCTTAGTACGGGGGCCTGGTCACTATGACAACGATTAGAAGATTGAAAAGAATATGATCCTGTTTTAATCTATGCAAGCAACAGAGAAACCGCAAAGTGAGCCAAATATTGACGAGAGGATCCTCTTCTGGCCAGATTCTCTATTGTCTCCTTCTGGCAGCCGTGGCAGGCGCTATATTCCTGTCTTCCCTGTGGGCTTGTAGGAGGTTTCAGAACATTTTGTAAAGACGTGATGTTGGAAACACCTCACAATCACACTCCCATTGGGGTGCTCTCCATCAACAATGACCTCAATCTATATGTATTTCATCATCAAATGACCTGAGGTGGTTCACTCAATAGGAAGAATGCGGTGATATTTGATCCAGAATGAATTTAATGTATGATGATGTACAGTAGCACTTCTACATCCAATGTTTGTGCTTTTGTAGATTCTTATTTATTACTGACACTTGGATTAAATGTGGAGACAACATGGCGCTCACTGAACTGTGTCCCTTGTACTGTGACTTTATCAGTGCACCCAGGATGTCCGGTCAAGGAGGAGGCTTAGCTGCTGCTTTTTCCAAACAGTTTATCTGCCGCTCTTTGGACATTAGTGAGTTCAACACTTTTGAGGCGCATATGATCAGGATTGGGTTGGCGAATCCTTTCTACTGTGTGTTGTTTTACCACCCTCGTATGGAGGACCAGAAGAGTCGCTTGAAATGTAATGAAATGTTTCCTTAATCATTATCTAATTGTACATTTAAAAGGAGTCATTTCAAAACGAATTCGCAAATGAAGGATTAATCCATCAATAAATAGTTCAATTTGAAAATGGATTTTCAAAATCACCTATTAAACAGTCAATTTAAAAATGGAATTACAAATACATCTTTTAATTGAGCATTTAAAAGGTCAATTCCTTATTCCTATTTGAAATCGCATTTTGGAATTGCTTTTCGAATTGCCATTTGAAATTGGGATTTGAAATTGCATTTTGAAATGCCATTTAGCCATTGCACGACTCTTTTGGCCTTGGCCTGGCAAAACTGTGCAAAACAATGCAAATTAGACATGTATTTGAAATCCAATTTGAAGGACCAGAAGAGTCATTTGGAATGTAATGAAGTGTTTCCTTAATCATTATCTAATTGTACATTTAAAAAGAGTCATTTCAAAACGAATTCACAAATGAAGTATTAATCCATCAATAAATAGTTCAATTTGAAAATGGATTTTCAAAATCACCTATTAAACAGTCAATTTAAAAATGGAATTATGAGTACATCTTTTAATTGGCCATTTAAAAGGTCAATTCCTTATTCCTATTTGAAATTGCAATTTGAAAATGGATTTGAAAATGGAACTTCAAATTGCGATTTGAAAATGGATTTGAAAATGCAATTTCAAATCCATTTTCAAATCGCAACTCGAAATCCCAATTTCAAATGCCATTTCACTTCCAATGACTCTCCTGGTCCTTGTCTGTGCAAACTGTGCAAATCAATGCAAATGAGCTATGTAACAAGGTCTCTGATTGGATAGAGCTTGTTGTGTATGGCCCACCCATTCAGTTGACCAGACAAAGGATTTGCAAGGCAGCCATCTTTTTGCAGTGTACTGTGAGCAGCACAGCACAGCCTCTCGCCACCATGCTCGCCACCAAGGCATGACCACAGCCAGCCGGCACAGCTCGGGCAGAGCCAGCAGCTTACTCCCTCCTCCACTCTTCAACTCTTGCAACAATGTCCGACATTTCACGGATACTCAGGGAACTTGCAGGTGAAATGGAGCGCAGACGGCCGCCAGATCATCCTCCACTTGCGCCGGTGGAGATGCCTTCTACCTCGGCCATCTCCAGCATGGACAATAGGCACCCTGTTGACGGTAGGTTTAATGGCGCTCGATGTAACTAGCCCCGCTAGGAGCAACATAACGTTACAATGCTTAGATGTATTTGACTGGAGTACTTTTTTGTGGCGTTATGTTAGTTGTGGAAATAGTCATGTGAAGTTCTAGCAGTTACTACGTTAGACGTTGGTTAAGTTGATGTTCCCATATCCCGCGCACGGTCACAGATTCGGGCCTAGTTAGCAGAAACCCACACACACTCTGCTTCATTGCCTTGCGGGGCTCGCAGCTGAGTTAGCAACGTTCATCTGTAGCTGCGGTGCCATTGATTTGAGGCGGCCAAACAAAATAATCGCTAAACAACATCAGCAGAGCGGTAGCCACCTGGACAGGTTAGTCATTGGAAGTTAGCAAACATGTTTAGCGTTAGTTCTGCAACAGCTAATCTAGTTAGCTTGCTATAGACCTTATTCGCTAACCCTGGACGGCACCATATTGTTGACATACCGTCCTGCACGCACACAGCGCTGCAGCTGACAACTAGTAACAGCTTTATTGTCGTTTCTGTTCCATTACAAAATAGCGATGCTAATGACACCAATAAAAACCCCACATTTGTTATTTGTATGCTGCCGATGGCAGCCGTTAATGCCTGTAATAAATAAACAAAAGAATGAGGTGAACAGACTTTGCTGTGAGGAGCTGTCAGAAAGTTCCACCTGTCTCTCCTAACTATCCACACATCTCCTGTGCTGCTGATGTATCCTCCGTCTCGCTCCCTTCACGTCTGTGGACGGTAGAGATGGAAACAAACCACGGGGACTTTATTGCTGTCATTACTACAGCCACGCCTAACGCAGGTCACCATCCGAACACAATTGGAACGATACAGGTAACGCTAACAGCGGCTAGCTTCCTATAAACGCTGCTCTTACATAGGCTGTCACCTGAGAGATGCTGTTATGTCAACAATATGGTGGCGGTGAGTGACGTCAATCGAATAAGGTCTATATCTTTATGTGTAGCCACTCTCTAGGGGGGTAAACTTGTTGATTTGATTGAGGTTATCCTAATGATGTGATTCGGCAACAGACTTGCGAGTTAAGCCTCATTTTCTATTTTACTAATAAAAATAGACTCTGGGTTCCCAGATTGTGTTGTATCTAACAGCTTGGAAATCAATTGTGTTTCTGGCAGTACTAAACACCACTGGAACATGAGTGAAAAGGCAACCATCAATTAATAAATACTAAATACTGTACTTGTTTGCCTAAGTGCTAACCCCGCCAAGTCAGTATTACCGGTATTCAATAAATAAAAGAACATCTTGTTTTCCAGCTGAAGTTGGCGGGAGATTTGCACCTGGCAAGACGCCTGGTATTCCCCTTGGAATCAGCTGTGCCACGACGATACCCACAGACTTAATGGCGCAGACGGGGCAGGTGCAGTCCATCCAAGGCGTGTCATTGGGGGGGATCGGCGTACACCGCCCTGGTACCTGCGGGTTAGGGTTCATGCCCACAAACAGCTTGGATCTGGAGTCGCTATGGCTGGCGGGCGTCAGGGGGGTAACAGCCGAAGGCCAGTTGATCATGGGCTGCCAGATGCTGGACAATCAGGACCATGCCGCTCTAGCCAAACGGCAGCTAGTGACTGTGGGCAATGGCAGCGTGAACCAAGCGCTCTACGTGCCAACCTCCACTTCCTCCTCCAGCTCTTCCCAGCTCCCCGAGAGCACTGGCGTTCTGACCCAAGCGTCTGCTATATCTGCCGACGTGTCCGACCCCTCCTCTTCCGAGAACTTCAACTCCCGCAACCATCTGCAGCAAATCCAGGTGGGAGTGGTTCACAAGCCACATTAAAGAAGTGTAATAATGTTGTCTTGAATAATTCTATTCTTCATGTAACTTTTTTAACTACACAGGTTCCAGTGTAGTACCCATTGTGCTGTTAAACTAGCTAGGGCAAGCCTCTATGTGGAAAACTGGCTTTAATGTTGGGTCTTGCCCATTGCCTTTTGTTCAAACTTATTTTCATGTGTCCTACATTGCAGGTGTCAACTTCCAACGCCACCACTCTCTCCCAGCCCATCCTCCAGCTGTATGGGGACAGCCAGGCCCAGGACCTGCCATCAGGCCAGACTCTACAGATCGTAAAGCTGGTCAACCCAGGCACCTTCCTCAACCAGGCCCAAACAGTCACTGCCAATGGACAGATCCAATGGCAGAGCTTCCAGGTATGGTGTGAGGAGTGTGTAGGGCAGTGGTTTCTAAACTTTTGTCTTCTGTACCCCTTGAACTGTTTTGCCAGGCCATTAGTACCCCCTCACTCAAGCGCGTTCTTTGTGGCACAAAGAAAATATTGGGGCTGCGGTGAATCCGTGGATGTACGAGTAGCCTAACAAGGTGCTTAAAAAGTTGTTGAATTTCACATGAACCACATAACGCTGTCTGTCAGTGACTGTCACGTCTTATTTTCGCGTCCCATTCACAAGATTGATAGTATAATTAACTTGTTAAAGACAAAATGTAATATAATCCAAATTTGATGCCCCTTTTGTGCCAAATTTATATTTGAAGATTAATTATTTGATTTGCGTGAAGTCCTTGAAAATTAAAACAATTGTGCTTGTAAAAGTCATTGAATCTCGTTTTGTAATGTCTGTATGAACCCTGTATATTGTATTAATGTGCAGTGTATCCAGTTTTAAACATGAGTGTTTGTCAATTGTAAATATTTTCTTTGTTTCATTATGTACTGTAGATATTATTCGCCTTTGTGGGAGAAGTAGAAGATGCCACAGAATATTTCCATATTCGGCATGCCCTGTCACTAACAACTCTCAATAGCAACATGTCTGGAACACTTATGGAGAACATCCGTGGGTCACAAACACTCTATGTACACTGGATTCAACCCGATGATCCTGAGGTGAGAGCCATGATTTTCAGCCATGTAACCTTTGTGTTTAGTGTTTTGAGAGGCTATATGAAAAAAAAACAATGGATCACTTATACGTCAAACTTATCCAACATTCTCTGCTACTTGGTATTAGGATTTGCGTTGACACTGAATTTCATTGTATTTTTCTCTTTTCATAATTAAAATAAATGTTTACTGTCCATTGAACCATCCAGAGCTGCAACGACTAACCAATTATTTTTTATGTTGGTTGATTTTTACATTTGAAATGCTTGTTTTGTGTGTGCAGGTTTGCGGAGGGCCTCAACACCCTTGGGCTCCTGCAGGAGATGAGGGCACACCCAGATCTGTTCCAGAGTGTGTTTGTGGAGGATTTGACACCTTTGAATTCTCGTGACCTCGCAGCACTTTTTCACGTCACCCTCTCAGAACCAGGGACAGCAGCAAGAGATGCTGAAAACAAGACTCTAATCTTCTGGAGGGATTGGCTCATCGATGTTGAAGGTACACACCCTGATAAAATGAACTCTTGATATAATGATAAATCAGGTGAAAATGGAATATCAATTGTCTTGAGTTGTAATCCTTTGTGTTACTCATTGTAGTTACTGTGAAGAAGAAAGGACAAAAAACTGTTGGTTCTTATCTACATATTCTGATCTTTTACCCACAATATAAATTTGTCCATTCAGTTTTAAATTGTAATGGCATATCTGTCCATACATCCAAGGGTTGCAAGATGAACAATAAGGCAACAATAAGATTCCTCTTATTAACCAGTTTAGTCTTGCCACTCTCTCTCCCCATTCACTGTCTAGCTCCCTTGACTACAGGTCTCTCTCCCTAGTGGAGCCAGGGAGGAAGAGCCAACTTTGATTGCGTGTTTTCAAACTGCAACTGAGAAAATCTTACATAGTATGCCTTAAAAGATTTTCACAGGGTTACCACGGGTCCTTGAAAGTTAGTGAATATGAAAAATAAAAATCAAGGCATTAAGATTTAGAAAATAGACATGGGTCATTGAAAGTGCATTCAAGCATCTCTCTGTTTAACGTGCTGTGAGCTTCTGCTTGTTTTCATTATAAAAATTGTCCATGTTCTAACCGTAAATTAATTCATTCCAGTTGGAGAATGTGACCCCTTGATCTTGGAGAACGTGCTCGAGTTTGCATCTGGGTCCTCCACTGTACCTCCCAATGGCTTCCTCCTTCAGCCCACACTTGAAATCCTTCCAGAAGAGTTGGGCAAGATTTTCCCAGAAGCAAACACATGTAGTATTATTTTAAGATTGCCAGTCCACAAAGACTTTGACTCATTCAAAGAAAAAATGTGGGGGGGGTCTTCTCGGGGGACCAACTTTTGGTGTAGCTTAGACCAGTGGTTCTCAACATGGGGTTCAGGGATTTCCAAGTGGTCCTCAGCAAATTGAAGTGTTACACTTGATTCCATTATTTCACTTAGAAGAGGTTAACAGAACATTTACAATGTTTTTATTATAGTTTGTTAGCTCTCTACTGACAGTAGTCATACAACTAGAGAAAATCACATCGCGTGCTCTATTCCTAGGCTCGTTCGCTCTGCCCTACACGGCCTCACCTGCCCTGCAGCTCGACCACTGTGGGCTCAGTTGCTCTTATGACATCACAGATGACCACTGCGTGTCGGAGCCTCGCCTGCTCTATGACATTGTATTTGGGGCAATCACCTAATTAAAAAAATCCAGCTGTGTCAGGTCACCTGCACAGTCCAGGAAGCCACCTACTTATACCCCCATCACTTATATCACTGATGACATCACTTTGAAAATTGAAACAGAACAGAGATTGCCCACATGCTCCCTTTTATAATAAATAGAATAGGATGGTTTGTCATAGACAGGACAATAGCAATATTTAACAACAGAAAATATCAGTAAATCCATTCAAACTTACAGGTGTTGTATCAATGTATTTTTGCATCGGATGTATGTAGATGATGGCAGTCCTGATGTGGGTCTTGATTGATCTAATGGCATACCCTGTGGTTGGGCATGGCAGTAGAGAAAGCTTTTTGCTCCTGGTCATCCCTGACCTTTTCAAAATCTCAAACCCCCCCACAGTCATTCAGCTTTGGGTAGCCTGCCGTGATATGACTTCTGAACTCCTCTGAACTGTTTTATGCCAGAGTCTATATTATGCCATTTATAACAATTTATCAAATTATGTTTTTGATCCCCAATGCCAGCTGCACTGAGTGTCTTTCTCTTCTGCTGTTGGTACTAGCATCTGAGTAGTGTTGTCCAAACACAAGTACCGTAAATTTCGGACTATAAGCCGCGGCTTTTTCCCCGTTTTTTGGCCCTGCGGCTTATATAACGGTGCGGCTTATCTATGGATTTTTTCAAAAAAAAAAAAAAACGGAATTCTCTCTTCTTTAGCACTCTTCCTAACTATAAATCCACTTCTGTTTTAATTTCCTCTCTTGCCCTCTTTTCACCACACCGCGGACACTGTGTGCACTGTAAAAAAAAACACAGGTGGTGTTGTGTTATGTTGTTTTGTTGAAATGTTAATAAATGGGAGCTTCCTCAAACAGCCATCTCTTTCCCGACAATCCCCTCTGTGCATGAACCCTTACATATGGTAATTAAACATTAAAACACAATAAAAAAAATAAATAAAAAAAAAACATTAAAACACCTGCGGCTTATAGTCCGGTGCGGCTTATATATGTAACAAACAGGCAATTTTGCTGCTGCGGCTTATACTCCGGTGCGGCTTATAGTGCGGAAATTACGGTATGTTCTTGTGAAGCTTGACCGACATCTTGTCGTGGTGCAGCGTCAACTGACATGAGAGAGTAGGTGGCAGAATTTTCATATTTGGGTGAACTGTTCCTTTAAATGTCACTAATTTGTAAGCAAGCTTAACATGGAAAATAACATCTATATCTATAATGTATATCTTTCTGTTTTTAAGAGAGTGGTTGCTATCTAATTTTGGAATGAAAGTTAAGTAATGTGCCATTTAATTCTTGTTGGTTTTACATGGAGACAAGATGTTCTGTTACGAATTGAGATTGAATCTACCTCTGTTTTTATTTTCCAAATTTGATTTTTTTCATTTTAATTCAAGACCTCCTTATTGGCATGTTTAAAGTGAACACCTCATGAGGTGAAGTACGGGGCCCACAAGACCGACTGCTGACCTTGACTCTAAATAAAATTGACCATGTTTAGCTGAACAAAATAGAATGTTGAGAGTGCACTTCTTATATAGCAGTAGTACAGCTTGTTTGTTTTGAAGGGGTCAACGTTCTTAAAATGTAAACCCTATAGTGGCTTTATTTCTTCCTCATTTCTAATGGAGTGTGTTGGGTTCTAACAAAAAATTAACAGTACCTACACAGGTGTACTGCTAGAACTAAACGTTAAGAGCCTAAATTAAAATTAAAGTAGCCTATAGTACAATGAAAAGTAATCCTAGCTCATAAGTGTCGATCAAAAGAATCAGCTCCATTTGCTGTGTCATGGCTACTGTAAAATTATGCATAAAGGTATAAGAATTACAGTCATTGGTTTATATTAGCTACTCGTGTCATTCAACCTCTGTATAAGTCCTGTTGATAACAAACTTCCTACTGGGACAGCAAACAATGTTTTAACGACATTGGTAGATCAGAGCACAGGCCATACATATGAATAGCTTTTTGCAAAGTCAAACAGTTAAAACATGAAGCATGTTCTTGAGTAGACTTCATCTTCAATTCTTTCCTGGTTCAAACTTCTCTACAAGCATTAACAATGCTGCATGGAAGGCTTCTCAGCATACAGGTAGGCCTACAGACCCAGAGCCTGGAATAAGTCACCCATACCCCACAGCAATTATGTTTGGTAGCCTATAGCTAGACAAGCTGAAAGCGTCTGAGGAAGGGCCGGTGTGGCCCGAAACATCACGCTGGTTTGCAAATTAAAAAAAACCCAACGGGAGCTCTACTTCCGGGTACCCCTGAGGTCCACACATTATAATGGCGGTGGACGGCACAAACTGACGTGTTGAAGACAAAAACAGACAAAGAAGACAAAAATGGTTCGTCCGTGTTGTGTTGTTGTTTAATATCATTCATAACAACACTTTCACTAACGTTAGTGGAGACCAGACTAGCTAATTTACCTGTTGGACCAGACTAGAGTAGACTTGAAGCTAAATTAAATTGACGTGGCGTCAGTATCTCTGTCTGTACCAGGCTCTTTCTCGCCGAGAAGAGCGAAGAGCCTGGTGACGCGAGGTTACTCTGTAACGTTAACGACTGCAAAAAAACAGCGAGTTTGATAGACAAACAAACGTTATTAGCTAGCTAACACTACATAAAACAAACACAGAAGAAAGGCTAGATACGTCGGACAAGCATGTTTACCAACCGTTTAACCATTTAAATTGAAAGTAGTCGGCTGAAAACAACGAGAGGGTTTGACAGCATTTATTTGACAACACGCACATTTAAACCTGCCGCCTTCCCCAAGTGGTACCCGGAAGTAAATTTGTTTACATGGTGACGTCACGGTGATTTGGTCTATAGCTATCAAAACTAGAAAGCATTGCGGACATTGATAGCTTGTCCTGCCATCTTTGGTTGTAAATATTACTCTTACCAAAGCCAAAAACCTCAAGAGGTCCTTTCAGCTGTGTGCATTTTGATTGATTGACATTGAATCAGTGGTGTGCTGGGAAGGACCTCCTCTCCTACCTTCAATGAAGTAAAGCACCATCACCACCAGAAAGATATTTTTGTGAAAGCTGAGTGTTAACCCTTGTAATGTAACCCTAAAATGTGAACAAAAGATCAGTATAAACTCTTAATCTTTTGTAGCTACCATGTGTTTATTATAAATGTACCTTGCGAGGCACGGGAGAGCTGTAGCCTATTGTTTTACCCACCCTTAATTAGATGTGCCATGTATACTTTTATCCATATAACCTACTTTATAACTTAATAACTAAAGGAATAGCTGAATAACTTGCGCATTTAGACAATGTGCAATTTTTTGCCAGCCGTCCTTTCTGTGATTATTAGGCCTAGGCTATGTGCAGCAGCGTGTTGCCGTAGGTTTTTATTAGGCTACATCTTTGAATTCTTCATATTTCCTTAAGCCATAGGCTATTTGTTCCTCCAGCTGTATTCATTTGTATTTGCTCCCAAGCATGTTTGACCCTGCCGATTGCAGCTGAACGCTGTGTGGATAAATATTGTCATGTAGACTATTTGGGTTTAGCTCTAAGCCAATAAAGGCTACCAGAAAAACCAGATAAAATGTGGGATAAATGTCAACCTGGCAGCAAACACACTCAACCACAGAGTAACAGGTCCAATGACAAAGCTTTATTTATAACCGCATCTTTAAGAAAAACAGGAAACTTTACCAGGCAGGATGTAAGGTCTCACTCCCCAGGGAGAAACCAGATTATTGGCCAGTGGCCACACTATAAATTGGTACACACGACCATCAAATGATGCAAAACACATCAGGATAAGAGCACATCACTGCAAACCACTGAATTGCATAAAGACCCGTCACACACTACAGTACACAGTGGGTCGCACGGCACATGACGACATGAGCACAGCACGTCTAGTTCGAGTAGGGATAAAAGTGGACACAGCACATCTAAAGGTGGGCCAAACAGTAACAGCTCTCCTGTGCCCGGCAGCTGCGCAAGTTGCCCAGCCTCATCTTCGCCCCCACTATAATAAAAGGCACATAATAAACACACCGTAAAGAATGTATACTGAACTTTCGTAGTCGACAAGTTAGGAATTAATTGACAGGTAGGAAACAACAGCGGCGGCGGGCCGAAGGCTAGATAGAGCAAAGCTGGATAGCGGCGGTGACAACTTGTGATCCTGCCAGCCCGAGCTCAAGAGGCAGCAGATCCCCTCCAAACCAGGGATCAGACGGACCCACTCCACCTTCTTTCATAATAATACTTTCTCAACACCACTGATCTTTGCTTCACACCGGCAGCCCTAACTGACTGCGAATGCACCCACCCGCTCCCGGAGTGAACACAGCAGCCACAGTACAACAGCACGCTCCCCAGAACAAAGTCACAGTGTCTGGCTCTCCCCTTTTGTCTCAGAGTCTCACACGGCTGTGTAATCAGTCACACATGCCGCTCATGCCGCCGGTGTGATGTGATAAGTCACAGTTCATAGTACTAACCACACTATCACTAAAATTTCACCTGCGTAAAAAGGTTACCACGTCTCCAAAGCGCACTAAGGTGCTCTGTGCAAGAGCTGCTATTTTTTTTATCAATGAAACACCCGCACCGTGTTGATTCAGAGCCTATATTTCTAATGTTAAATCTATATGATCTAAATAGGATTACGGATTTTGGACATTTAGACTGAGATTACTCGCAAAAAAGACTGCTGGTTTTAGGCTATGCTGCTGTATGCTCATGGTCATGGAGGCAGACGGCAGCAGAAATCAAATGACTGATTTGAATCAAGGCGGTAACTTTAGACAGTCCTTCAGTAACACACCCACACACACACATTCTGACATACAGTAAAGCTCCGCTAACACTTTGATGTGTGCTTTCAAGGAATGAGGAAATAGACGTGTCTGATGCTGTAAAATCTGGAGCTGTCCATATTGCATTGTGATTGGCTAGTTGTTACAAGCCACGCCTCTTTCGTGGGCAGGAGCTCCTGTTCATACACAACAAAGCCAAGTGTCTAAAAGCTCTCTAGCCAATCAGAGACCTTGTTACATAGCTCATTTGCATTCATTTGCACAGTTTGGACAGACAAGGACCAGGAGAGTCATTGGAAGTGAAATGGCATTTGAAATTGGGATTTCGAGTTGCGATTTGAAAATGGACTTGAAATTGCATTTTCAAATCCATTTTCAAATCGCAATTTGAAGTTCCATTTTCAAATCCATTTTCAAATTGCAATTTCAAATAGGAATAAGGAATTGACCTTTTAAATGGCCAATTAAAAGATGTACTCGTAATTCCATTTTTAAATTGACTGTTTAATAGGTGATTTTGAAAATCCATTTTCAAATTGAACTATTTATTGATGGATTAATACTTCATTTGTGAATTCGTTTTGAAATGACTCTTTTTAAATGTACAATTAGATAATGATTAAGGAAACACTTCATTACATTCCAAATGACTCTTCTGGTCCTTCAAATTGGATTTCAAATACATGTCTAATTTGCATTGTTTTGCACAGTTTTGCCAGGCCAAGGCCAAAAGAGTCATGCAATGGCTAAATGGCATTTCAAAATGCAATTTCAAATCCCAATTTCAAATGGCAATTTGAAAAGCAATTCCAAAATGCGATTTCAAATAGGAATAAGGAATTGACCTTTTAAATGCTCAATTAAAAGATGTATTCGTAATTCCATTTTTAAATTGACTGTTTAATAGGTGATTTTGAAAATCCATTTTCAAATTGAACTATTTATTGATGGATTAATCCTTCATTTGCGAATTCGTTTTGAAATGACTCTTTTTAAATGTACAATTAGATAATGATTAAGGAAACATTTCATTACATTTCAAGCGACCCTTCTGGTCCTCCATACCCTCGTGGCCCAAATAATGGCTTTTTAATTTAATAGTTTTTTGCCTTCTGTGGTTATTAAAATAGATAAAGTCTTAGTGGTTGTGGATTTTATACTTATACTTTTATACTGTACACTTGATTTGTTTTTACTCTGGGTCTGAATGTTAATGTTTTAAGCATTGATGACTTCTTCGTGTCTGCTCACAAGTGCATTATTTTTGATGCTGTCGTCAATGCTGACTAAAAGCTGCTAAAAACTCATCTGCTTCATAAGCAGCACTTTGTCTCATAATGTGTGTTTGCTTTCTGTGTAGCTTTATTGTTTATATTTTATTGTTCTTATTATTTGTGTATTTGACCATTGGTTTTACTCTGTGTAGTTTTACTGTCTTTTATTTCTCTTGTTGTCGTTATCTTCCTATTTTTAATGTTGCTTTGTACAGCACCTTAACACTGGTTTTGAAAGGCGCTTTACAGTATAAACAAAATGTACATACTTGCTTACTTAGTTCTGCCTGTGAAGTCTCTACTATCCATTGGAAGACAATTCCGTGATTGTTTTGATACTGTACTGCTGCAGAAAAGTGTGTTCACCTTTTGACTTTTGAGTGCTAACATCACTGGCAAACCTTTCAGTCTACACTCCAAATGAAACAAGACAGATGCACCAATACAGCCAGCAAAAGTTCAAACTTTTCTGTTGTGTGTGCAGCTTTCACAGTTAACCTTGCTGCTAATGAAGGGTGAAGCGAGATGCTTTGCCATATTGTTCAGTGGGTATTATTTTCTGGTTTAGATAAGTCTCCCAAACCAGAAGCATGCTTTAGTCCAGTGTTTTTCAACCTTTTTTGTGCCAAGGCACACTTTTGACATTGAAAAAAATCCCACGGCACACCACCATCCCAAATGCTACAAAATGAAACATAGCAGTATCATAGTATGTTGCCGCGAGCTCACAGTTTTGTTTTGTTTTTCCCCTTTGACCTCCGCTTGTAGTGGGCTCTTCATCTGGGTTAGGTCTGGAAGGACTTTGATCAAGTCCAGAGTCAGCATTTTTCCTCTTCAAATATGTATCCATCTTTGTTGTTAGCATTGTCACTTGTTCTAATTGTGTCTACCTGCATCTCTTTTTCTTCTATTGTTTGAAATCAACAAGGTCATTGTTAAGCTTCTAATCGCGCTACCGCCTGTGGGTGGGCAACGAGAGCTGTATGAAATCAATTCTTTGACGCACCTTAATATTTCATTTTTATGGACCAATTTTAAGGGGGGAAATTTGACAATTTCCCACGGCACACCGGACGATCTCTCACGGCACAGTAGTGGTTGAAAAACACTGCTTTACGATGGACTAATTGTGTTGTCAGATAAATCCAGTTGACGCCAATGTCTTTCTAATGCAGACATACAGTACAGTTTACTTTTTAATACATACTGCCATAGATCATGTGTAGTCTGTTATGTCAGTCACCGGAGCCAGACTGAAGGTTGGGCATTGCTTTGGTTTGAACCTGTCCCTCTCATACTGCAATCTACAATCCTGTCGCATTCTGATTCATGGCTTTGTGCCCGCCATTGCTTAAGTTTTACAGCGAGTATTGGCAGGGTACTTTTTCACACATTCAGCCCCATTTTAGGGCCCTCTCTTTCCATCTTTCCCTCCCTTTTGCTTGGTCTATTTGTGCCAGCATGAATCAGCTTTACGCTCTCTACCGACATACACAGTGATGCATGGTGGGGGGTGAGGGTGAGGGTGAGGAGAAGATGAAGAGGTAACCTGCTTTGTGCTGTCTGCTTCTCCCACCCCGACCTTTTCTCTGAGTGCTTTGTCCCTGTGTGTGATCTGCTCTCTGCTATAAGCACATGCTGGCATGGAGCTGTTTCCTGTGCCGAAAGCAGGCACTTCTGTGTGTTTTTTCTTTGAAGAATGGGTGTGCTTGTATGTGCATTCACAATACTATTTGTATAGCGCTTTTCAAGCTACTCAAATCATATGTGTGTGTGTTTGTGTGTGTGTGTGTGTGTGTGTGTGTGTGTGTGTGTGTGTGTGTGTGTGTGTGTGTGTGTGTGTGTGCGTGCGTGCGTGCGTGCTTGCGTGCGTGTTGCTAGTGCAAATTGCCTCGGTTAAACTGTGGTTGCCAGCCAGGGTTCTCTGATTTGGTTTTCTCATGCCCTATTTAGAGGGGGAAGCGAGCGAGTTTGTAGTGAAACATGATGTCATCTCTTTGTTCTCGTACCCTCCTTCTCTCGTCAAAGCACTTGCAGAGCAAATCACGCTCATGACAAAGTGACTTACAATAGTACAAATTGTCAACAGTAGTGAAATCAGCTGAGCAACACAGTCTAGCCTCAGTCAGCTTGTACATGCAGGAGCGTTCTGATGAGGGTCGCCACGACCGAAACGTAAATGCAAATAACCTGGGAGTGAAGTCTCTACGCAGTGTGTGGACTCTACTTTTTACTTGTTACTGATCATTGATCATCAGTTGTCCTGCACCTGCAACGCTGAGTCGATGTGCGTCACACATTTCAGTGAAACACCAGGCGCTACTGCGCATAACCCGTGGGCCGCCCGCACATCAGGGAAGTAAACCAGGAAGAAGAAGAAAACGTTTGCCGTATGTGCTGGGTGAGCTTACGTTCAAATGAATGGGCAGACATTTTTCTGTTCATCCTCCAGTTATAAAGAACCTCCTTGGACAAAACGCTCACCACACATCAGCTTTCACGGTGGAGAGTAGATATTGAGGGATAATTAGGTGGTCACGAAGCCCCTTCAGATCGATGACCTGATTGTAACTGCTGTGTAAATCTGAGCAGCACTTTAATGGATCGCTCAGCCCTGGGGCTCCTGAGACACATGACCTCTGTGGACCTGCTGCCATCCGACCAGCACCGAACCACACAAAGAATCACATTTTAATCACTCAGTCGCAGCGACTCTGTCTGATGGCAGCACATCCCACCTCTTTTGGGCCTGTGCATTACATTTGTGAAGAAATTACCCCCCTCCCCCCCCAGCGAGTGGAGCCCAGAGGTGAGAATTGAGGGACATTATATTTACAGTATTATCATATTTATCAAGCTTTAGCACCGGGGGGCAGTCTGCAGTCATTTGAACAACATTACAACGAGGGGAGTAGATGAGACTTGCTCTGGGCTGTAGGAAATTGGTCCCAACTGCCCTAATATTCTAAGAGTGATGCAAATTGGGTCCTATTTTTACACGAAGGAATAAAATCATGTTATCATTCCTGTGACATAAAACTACTCATATCTCTGGGTTATATTTAAAGCAGCTACGAGGAACTTTAATTTTGTGTTGATTTTAGCGGCCCCTGTGGACAAAAGCGCTAGTTTTCTCCCAGAACGAAAACTGCATTTCCTGAACACGGAGGCAGCAGGTCGGCCGAGCTGCGACAGGCTGGCCAGGGCTTCTCTGAGTCAGCAAGCCTCCCCCGCTCTTTACTGCATAAGGTTGATGTTATTTCTTCATCCACCGGTTTCACATGCATGTGTGAACACAGGAAGTCCCGCTGTGCCTGTCCAGCACACAGGCAAACTGCCAATCTCCTCGCTGATGGTCTCATTTGCATCATTATTAAATAGACTGTTTCATAACCACTTAAAAGTTCCTCATAACTGCTTTAAGACAGCCGGAGTTGCGAGAAGACTGTGGAGAGATTCAAGGTTATTTTTGCAGTGAATGTTTAGGATGATGCCAATTTAATCAAAACAATATTGGTTTTCCAGGGATGGTCTTCTTCAGTGGTGTTCTACCATGTGCCATGGAGGGCCGGAGTCCACAATGTTTCCTTCCAGCCAAACACTACAACTTATTGTGTGTGACTGACCTGGTCTCTGATCTCCATCTACGGGATGGTTGTCTGCCCTCTCGGCAGAAATCACAGTAATACCTACTTTGTGCTTCTTGGCAACAGGGCAATGCAACAGTCTAAGACAGGGGTCGGCAATTATTTTTCCTGGGGGGCCACATGAGAAACCCAGATTGTTGCCGGGCACCAAAAAAATATTGTCATGCCGTAATCTCAAATTTGATCACTAGATTAAATGATAGAAAACATACTGTGCACTTATTCTTCAGCATTTATTATATTGAACATCACACCAAACAGCCAATTTAGGTAATCACATTCGATTTTTCTACCTTCATAAGTAAAATGGTGTGGTTTGTCTTAGACCTCCGGGGCCAGGCAGAACCATCATGAGGGCCGGTTCTGACCCCTCGGGCTGTATAATGCTCAGGTCTGGCCCAAGAGCAACTATTTGTATATATCACAGACAAAAATCAGTTGAGCAATCTATCAAACACTGAAGGCCCTGTAACGACGCATTATGTAATAACTGCACATTATGTAATAAAATCGCAAAATGTAATAAAACCTCACTTTCAATATGTAATAACGACGCATTATGTAATAATATGCGCAATATGTAATAAATCACCTGAACGCAAAATGTAATAACGTTTGACGCATTTTGGGCCCTTACAGCACCCTAAATAATCTGCACATTTATTGATTTCCCCGCACTCAACACCTGAGTTCAACCATCTGCCTAAGAGTAGGATTATTCTCAAAATGTATGGCTGTTAATATCTGCTGGAATTTAAATCTTGTAACAGCCTGGAAAGCAAACAATTGCATGTTCATTAATGGTTTTTTAAATCTAGGCTATCAATCTTGTTTTTGGAAATGTTGATTGGATGTGCTTTAGAAGAAGCAGTGAGAAGCGCTTCTGTTTGGTAACAGAAGAAGAAGAGAAAACCACAGAAGAAGAACATAAGCACATCCGGGGCAGGTCAGAGTTGACTCCGTCTGTTTTGTTGTGTGGCTTAGCAGCCTAGCTTAGCATATAGATATGATCTGATTTCAAGATTATTGGCGATTCAAATAAATTGCCGCTCATATGGAATAAGGCCATATATCGATTACAAACAGCAGTGGGAGATAAAGCGGGAGGTGTTATCTATGTGACGGACACTACAGCAAACAGAGCAGGCTGTCGGCAGCACGGAGCTTCGTTACATAGCTAATTCATGTTCTCATAATTATATAACAACCATAATGAACCGCGACGTGACAGAAAATACGTTATTTACAGTGTGGACGATGTATGCCCCGTTTACGCCCGTTTTGGCCAGTTCCAGGACTCTACTCAGATCTGAATATCTTCTAGGGGGATCAGAATGACGCCAAAGTAATTTGGGTGAGTAAAACATAATATTTTAAGCTGGAAATAATGTCTGGGGTGTAAAAAACAGGAATTCTCCTTTAATCATCTCAGTGAGGGCTCTGACACCGTCATCAAACAGACCCACAAATCTAGAGACAAGATGCCTGGAGGTGTGTCATTTTTTTTTAAAGTGGGAGCCCAGAAAAAAAGTTTGGGAAACACTGATCTATACTGTCTAAAATCACTAACTAACCTACCAAATACTACAAACAGTCATAGATACAATCTAGCTATCTCTATCTGATCGAGTCTGCAGGGCCTGCTTTTATAGGGTGGGGAAGGGGTGCATGGGGGCGTGTCTTGCAGCACTCTACATGACATGCCCACACGACACAGTCTCAGAGCAGAGGAGAGCAGAGAATGCAGCATAGTGTTTCATGAGTTTAAAATGTCATTATATACTTGCCAACTATTTTTCTGTGGTGTGAAAAACTGAAAAGACATATTTATGTCTGGTTTCCAGCTATAATGAATGAATGAATGAATTAGGTATTGTACGAGATCTGAATAAAGCAAACAGCAATCCTTCGAAAGTCACATAAATGCAGTCAAATATGCAAGAAGAAAAGTGCCCCCCCCCTCACACAAACACCTATGCACGCATAAATTAATACATCGATACATACAGTACAAACACACGCACGCACGCACGCACACGCACACACACACACACACACACACACACACACACACACACACACACACACACACACACACACACACACACACACACACACACACACACACACACACACACAGACAATACTGTATGGCCTGAGGAGAAGAGAGGGCAGTGAGCCCACTAGCACGGTAAGCGTGACCCTTTTTCTTTATTGAGACAACCTGTTGATTAGTAGGCGGTGTAAGAGACACACTAATAACCTCTATTGAGGCCTTGGCATCCAGCCTAGAATCCCAAAGCACATACGCTCCACTCACTCAATGTCTTTCCAGACCTACTTCACAAGCATCCGTGTGCCACTTGTCTCTATTTGAAAGGATTAAATCAGTTTAAGCAAAATTGGATACAGACGGGCACTGCACACCCTGCAGATTCTCCCAATTTACAAGTGCACGCTTGGCCCTGTCAGCACTTGTCAATATTTGTCATTCAGCATCACGACACTATATGCTCACTTAGACGTGTCATTTGTGGAACATGGCCGTCTAACCATGGGTTAGGTACACTTTATTTGTGCTTCGCAATGGCTTTAATTTGTTTGCTGTTTCAGAATGCTGACATGAGCTCAGAGGTTAAGGTGGTGTGATAAAGCTAAGCAAAAGCAGCTATGTATCATGAGATTAGAATAATTAAGCAAAGACAATGGGTTGTAATCCTATAATAAGAATCCAAAGTCTGTGTGTGTGTGTGTGTGTGTGTGTGTGTGTGTGTGTGTGTGTGTGAGAGTGTGTGTGAGAGAGAGAGAGAGAGAGAGAGAGAAAGAGAGAGTGTGAGTGAGTGAGTGAGTGAGAGTGAGTGAGTGAGTGAGTGAGTGAGTGAGTGAGAGGGAGTGAGTAAGCGAGCGAGCAGAAATTGTGTGCGGCCACAGCTATGCCATTTTGCGTGCGATCGCGCTGAATCTTTCAAGAAGTGTATAAAGAGCACCCCGGCAGGTGACCTAACGGAGCCGGATTTTCTAATTAGGTAATTAGTGCAGATTAATGTCAGAATGTATGATGCTGCGGAATGGCTGCGCAGCCTCCACCAGTCGCACAGTCCACATCACCGCTCTGCATGGAGGGCAGCGCACCATTCACACTGAAGAATAGGGTAGGAGATGGGATGGGGAAGAGAGGGAGACTTGGCAGCAATGCAATGCAATACATTAGTCTGCTTTTTGTCATTAGCTAGGGTACGTAATAGGCTTTTTTGCTTGAGAGGAGCACCAAAAACACAACATATTGCTCTTAAGTCAGAATGTATTTTTTTGTTGTGGCTGTTTTTCCTTTGGGAAATATGAATCTCCCATTTGCATAAACAGGAGAAACATATTTCCAGTGAAGGTTCCTCTCATTCAGCCTCTCCTTACAAGAAATGCACCACATGATATGATACAAGGATATTTTCTATAGAAGGGCTGTTTGAAATGTGCAAGCATTGTATGGCAGTAACAGTCAGCTGTAAAGTATGTTTTTGTAATACGCAATATAAAGAAGAGGGTATATGAATTCAGTGTGAGTCAGTGGATAAAGCATTCGCTGGCTCTCTCACTCCATCAGCCCGGAGTGTGTTGGACCAGCCTCCTCTCCACTCCTAAGAGCAGCTATCATCACTCACGGGGCATGGAGCCCAGGGAGAACTTTGAATGCTAAATCTACCCAGCATCACGGTGATGTAAAACCTAATGCGCTGAATGTGAACGGATCATTCTGTGACCAGACAGAAAGTCAATTTTTACTGTCACTAATCAGAACAAGCGGGGAGGGAGGGCGCAACTGGAGAGACCTGCCCCCATAAACTCCCCAGGAGCAGAGGCCTTCTGCTGGGTTGCCCCTTGTGATCGATGACCTCCGGCCCCGTGCCCTTGGTAACAGTGCCATAACTTGTCTTATGATCACATATTGAGTCCATAACTCCAGATCTGTGTCACACAAGGGGTTAATTTCCTGTATATTACAGAGTCGTTAAATCTGTGCATGTGCATGCCTCCACATATAAACACATAAGCATATACTGTAAGCACATACACACAACAGAGTTAGAAAGAGGGTGTCTGTAACCAGATGGCCATCTGAGAGGGACTTGGTAAGTGCTTTCGAGCAAGGCATTTTGCCCATCATTCCGGTATAGCTGCTTAGTGACCAAAATCACAACATGGTACTAGTCTGTACTGCAACCCCCCCCATAGACACACACACACACACACACACACACACACACACACACACACACACACACACACACACACACTCACACACACACACACACACACACACACACACACACACACACACACACACACACACACACACACACACACACACACACACACACACAGGTCATCTCACTCCACACTATCGAGATACAATACAGACTGCAATAAAGACCAGAGCTTACCCTCAATGTGCTATGCTACGAGGAAATAAAATACAGAATGCACTATGCATGTGTTAAAATAGATGTTAGTTCAGAGGAATCTCATTCTGTGTTGCGCATGGCTAATTCATGTTTTTCAACCTTTTTTGTCCCAAGGCACACTTTTGACATTGAAAAATCCAAAGCCACACCGCCATCCAAAATGCTACAAAATCAAACAGCATCATATTATGTTGTCGCGAGCACTGCGTTTTTGCTTTCTTTTGACCTCCGCTTGTAGTGAGCACTTCATCTGGGTTAGGTCTGGAAGGGGTTTGATCAGGACGATCAAGTCAGAGTCTCTTCAAATATTTATCTATCTTATTGTTAGTGTTGTCACTTGTTCTAACCGCTTCTGCTGTACCTGCATCTCTTTCTCTTCTCTTCTCATTTGAAATAAACAAGGTCATTATTAGGCTACTAGCCTAATGGTGCTACCGCCAACAGCTGTATGAAATCAGCTCTTTGGTTTTGCACAACTTAAGATTAATTTTTCATTTTTATGGACCAATTAAGCGAGATTGGACCATTTCCCATGGCATACCCGACGATCGCTGTGGCACAATGGTTGAAAAACACTTGGTTAAACCAGTGGTTCTCAAACTGGGGGTCGGGACCCCCCAGGGGGTCGCAAGATTACTTTGGGGGGTCGCGGGATCACAGTTTTTTCTCCATTGATGATTAAATCTCCCATACCAAAGATTTAATGTATAAAGCTCTATAAACTATAAAAAATACTTCAGTCAGTGAGTGAAATAAGTGTGTGAATGCATGCGCACTGTCTTTGGGTTGGTAGTGGTGGGAGGGGGGGTTGCGAACCCCAGCCTAAAGTTGGGGTTCAAAAAGGTTGAGAACCACTGGGTTAAACAATGGATTGTTGTTGTTTTTTGTTATAATTTCTAGTGCTTAAAAAGGTATCTAGTAGCCTATAGGCTAATGTGGATGCATGCTTTCTATAGATTAAAACTTAAAATTCTCTACATGATGGTTGGTGTACAACGGCTAATTACTGCCCAGTACTTAAAAAATAGCAGGTGCAATTTTTCTGTGAAAGTGATGACCCACCCAGTGGCACTGGAAAGGACAGAACCTCTCCGATGTGACAATTCCCACTTGCACGACAACAACAACACAATAAAAGCGTGTCCATAACACCTTTAACCCACACTGTTGGGTTTCAGTATTCATAGTTTAATTGTACTGTAAGAAAGTACATTCATATGGAAAACTAGAGGGTACTCTGTACGAGTTCACCTCTGCCACGGTGTGTTGCGTAAATCTGTTTAGGACTTAGGTACTGTTTGTGTGATTGGCTACCCCCATTGCCATGCCTCCTTTTGGCCAGTGGGTGTGGAAAGTTAATCAGTTCTAAGTTGGCCCATGACCAACTTATCTTCAAAGTTGGGTGGTAAATGTGAATCCGTGTGCAAGTTACTGTAAGTTAATCAGTTCATCCTTGACCCATGACCAACCTTTCTGCTAGGTTTTGTGGTGTTACATGAATCCGTTTGGAAGTTAGGTGCCTTTTTGTGATTGAACACGCCCATTACAGCGCCTCCTTTTGGGCGTGAAAGTTAATGGTAAATGGTAAATGGCCTGCATTTATATAGCGCTTTTATCCAAAGCGCTTTTACAGTGAGTAGGTTCATTCACCCATTCATACACCGATGGTGGCACGTTACCACGCAGGGTGCTGGCACTAGCCTGGGTAAACCCAGCCTCCACGTGACCTCTATCTATGTGCTATAGCTATAGCACATAGATAGAGGTCACGTGGAGGCACACCAACGGGAGCACACCAACGGGAGCAATTTGGGGTTCAGTACCTTGCCCAAGCATACTTCGACATGCAGACTGGAGGAGCCGGGAATCGAACCACCGACCTCTTTTGTCCATTAGTGGACGACCCGCTCTACCTCCTGAGCTACAGCCGCCCCATTAATCACTTCTAAGTTGGTCCATGAGCAACCTTTCTGCCAAGTTTCATGGAAATCCGTTGATAACTTTTTGAGATATCCTGCAGACAAACAGACAAACAGGGGTAAAAACATAACCTCGAGGCAACTCTGTGGTGGAGGTAATAATCTCTACTACTGTAATTGGAGGTGCGATGCGGCGGCGTGTCGCACAATTACTTAAGCGCATGCCAGTTGAGCATGCGAGGCCGAGCGAGCACGCATAGCATGCAAGCTGCATCTGGGAGCCCGCGAAGTGTGTATGGGGTTTCGCATTACAGACAGCATTACTGTGTGTGTGTGTGTGTGTGTGTGTGTGCATGTGTGTGTGCGCGTGTGTGTGTGTGTGTGTGTGGTTCTGTGTGTGTTTTGTTGTCTGTCATTTCCGCTGTCATTCCCTCCAAGTAGTCCACCTCTTTCTCTGACATCATGACATCATCACTGATGATGACATCATCACTGAACTATAGCCTCAGCCTTAGGGCAATCAGCCTTAGGGCAATTAGGGCAATTAATCGTCCCTAATTAAAAAATCTGGCTCCGTCAGGTCACCCGCACGGGTGCTCTTTACACACCCTGAAGGTTTCAGCCCGATCGAAAAATCAAATCCAGCCTCTGTGGGACTTCTCTGTGTCATGTCTGTGTCATGTCTCTGTGTCATGTCTCTCCCGTCATTGATGATGCGCTGTTTTGATGATGAAGTTTACTTTTCGATGTCACAAAATCACGGAAGTCAAAACTCCTCTTTTGGAGGCTTTTTTCTTAACATGGCTGGTATGGCTTTATCTGGGGACCACATGTGTTTTGAGACTTCCATGATGTTTATAGCACACCCAACCAAGTCCTTATAATCAAAGAAGCAAGGACATCTTGTTTTACACAAGATGGGACCTTTTAATGTAGCAGCCATGTGCACAGTGAGGAGGATGAGGAGAGGGAGAGAGATGAAGGTGAGAGTGGAGGGAGATCACAGTGAGGAGGATGAGGAGAGGGAGAGAGATGAAGGTGAGAGTGGAGGGAGATCACAGTGAGGAGGATGAGGAGAGGGAGAGAGATGAAGGTGAGAGTGGAGGGAGATTAAACTTGTGGTAAGCAGAAGAGGTGTCTGCTGTCTCACCTGGCTGGGCAGAGCCATGCACTTGGAATAAGCCTTGCAACAATTGTGTGACTTTGGACATGACACAATTGTTGCAAGCCTTATTCCAAGTGCATCGATCTGCCCATCCGAAACAGCGTTTTCAGAATCAGAATCAGAAAAACTTTATTGATCCCTCCCCGAGGGGAAATTGTGACATGCTACAGTTGCTCATACTCAGGCATGAAAATATCAACAGACCCCAATATATACATAACAGCAAACATCAAACATTATCAGGCATGAAAATATCACTGGAAAATATATACATAAATAGCAAACATCAACATGCTCAGAGACATAGGACTGTTCCGTACAGTGAGAATCAATAGAATAGCATCCAATATAAGTTACAGAAAGGTTAAGTACTGTACGTGTCAAATTGCAGTAATTGCACATAGAGTTTCATTGGACATCAGGTTTACATTATTCAAGTTGGTTGGGTTTTTGACGGGTGGAGTGAGTGAGCCACGGCTATCCAATTGACTGACTCAGAGTGACTGGTGTTCTGAGTGAGGAGGTAAAGAGTTCTTCTGTGTGGATCTCTGTGTGCATTGGCAAGGCACCTGTCCCCAACATGCCATGACTCCATCAACACCTTAAGTCAATGTGACAAATTTGACCATTGCACCTTTTATTGGCTCTCTGGCATGACAGACACTTTAGTGATAACTGGATCTTCAAACACTCAATAAAATGTTTCAGGAGAGACTTCAGATAACTTGTCCAAAGTATGGCACTGGAGCACACGGTTCAAGTGTAGATATACTTTTATAGAGGTGAACAGTCATGTGACGTCTGCTGCCCATAGACATTTCGGAAAATCCTTACAACGAGTTTTAAGCCTGGAACCATCCAACCAGCGACCTACTGAATCATGAGTGACCATAACACATCTCACTTGGAGCAAAAACAAAAAATAAAGATTATTCTGCACCTGATTGTGTCATTATGTTAAAACCTCCCCCAGTAGTGTCTCTCCTCATGTCTCGTTGAGCCAGGTTGAGCTAGCATCCCCAGAGGAGTGTCAGGGAGAGAGAGGAGAGCAAGGAGCAGGAGGACATTTGGCCGCCCTGAGCCTTCTGTTATAGACATTTTTTAAAGTATTTACAGTATCATGTGTCCTCTCTCTTAATCTCCATGTATTCCCTCTTACTCATTACACAGCTTCAGTGTTTTTAGGGAGTAGCACAGTTGGTTTATACATATTCAGGGGAGCGTGAAGATGGGTGGTGGTGTGTGATCGATTGTGGTGGGCCCTGGGCCGGTCAGGGGGCCAACATGCCAGGGCAGATATTTGATCCCAGTCCAGCCCTGGTTATTTCAATCTTTAAAAAAGCCCCTCCCCCCTCCCAAACTGCTCCCATGGCAGTGCAGCAGCACCTTGGAAATGTGGCAGTAAGATGGCCAAATTAGATGAACATGTGACAGCTGACAGTTTATTGGCCGAATTCAACTGGTGACTTAATTGTGAGTGGAAATGGCCTATGACTTGTGTATGCAACTCAGAATAATTACATATTTCATACCTACATAATTACATTCCAACTTTAAACATACTGTAATGAAAAAGCAGACATTTACTCTTTCAACACCAACACCAAAGATACTGTAGGTGCTAACATACCACAGTAGAAATTGAATTTGTTGGTAATAAAAACGTCTGAATTCTTTTTACGGGCTAATAACCACTAGAATTAGGGTCAATCATACCAAAACAATCCTTAGCTCAACTCTTAACTTGTTCCTTCTTGTTTTTTTTTAACAAGCTTCAAGGAATTGACTGAGAATGAACCCATGATGTAGAGTGAGTTGGGAACATCTAGTAGTTTAAGGAAGATGTCACCCCCCCCCCCCCCCCCCCCCCCCCCCCCCCCCCCCCCCCCCCCCCCCCACCACACACACACACACACACACACACACACACACTCACAAATAAACCACTCAACCATTCTCGAGAATCGACAAAGACATTTTTCAAAAATGCACGGGTGCGCAGGTGACTCGACTAAACCTTCATCACACAGGTTAAGAAGAGGATAGACCCTTATTCTCTGAGTTCCTATGATTCATATTCTGGTGGTATACTACGCTAGTCTGGTCATTAGGAGCTAAAACTCCACAGGACTCCATTAACGAAAAGTCAGGTCCTACGCTGATGAAAGATTGATCATCTCTTGAACTGCCACTGCTTTGTCCTTTAAGATGCCCTCTTCTCAAAGACATGTCTGCTGGGAGAAGCTGCTGCATGTCCTTCATAGATGCCTTCACAGGCCAGAGAAGAGTGTCTGGACCTTGAAAAGGGACAGAAGAGAAGTAAATGCTGTGGTGAAAAATGCCTCTTATCGTCAGACACTCAATCCTGCCTCGTTTCCTGTTGACATGGGGGACTGCAGGCGGACCATAAATACAGCGGCCATGTCCTGACCCAACACTGCAAACTTCGACCCATGACCTCTCCTGGGTTCACAGTGGGACGGCATGCGGCAGCCGAAGGAGAAAAGGGCACTTGAACAGGGGGACATGAGATGAAGTTGCTAGTAGGGAACAGAAGAGAGAGTTGTAATTATAATGCTTTCTAAACACCTGCTGTTCTCACCTGGTGGATAAGTTACGCTCATTAAGAATTCTGAGCCATACCTAAAGGTAAGTTGTCATATCAACCAGGAATAACCTTTTACTGTAATATCTATTGATCTTATGACTTCATACATACTTCTGCGGTATGTGGTGAGATGCATGGATACCAGTGGATTTAATTCAGAATGGATTTTAGCCTCAGTACCATCTGGGGGAAGTGTAAACACCATTTTCTTTCTCTGTGTGCGTCTCTCTTTCTCTCTCTCTCTCTCTCTCTCTCTCTCTCTCTCTCTCTCTCTCTCTCTCTCTCTCTCTCTCTCTCTCTCTCTCTCTCTCTCTCATGCTCCTTAAATCATCAATCACTCTCTCTCTCAGCCATATGGTTAAGTGTGTATTTGGGAGCGAACAGCGGCAGCTGTTTGTGTGTTGGAAGCGTGACACACACCGGGAGGCATGCGAGGCCGATTGGGGAATTCACTAAAGACACAGCATTTAACAAGCCTTTTTAGAATTGGTCAGCCGGAAAAAGTGGTGAAGGGTGAAGACATCTCGAAGAGAAGAGAAGAGAAGAGAAGAGAAGAGAAGAGAAGAGAAGAGAAGAGAAGAGAAGAGAAGAGAAGAGAAGAGAAGAGAAGAGAAGAGAAGAGAGGCATCTGCAAAATCTGTCAACGATTTATGACTTATCCCTTTCATCGTGTCTGGAGAAGTGATAGGATTCAGAAATAGGCGAGACCAAAATGCACTCTGGGAACCGCTTTACACCTCACATTAATGTGTGTCCTGGGTGTTCGGAGTGTGTTTGGAGCGAAAAATTAATAAATATCTAGGTGCAAATGTTTCCAACAGAACGATGCAAATCCATCAGATTCAGCCACATCCGAGCATCTCATGCTCAGATCACGCCCATTTTCGAACTCGGCCTTCATTTTAATGTCAACTCCACTCCTGTAAAGTTTCGTGACTTCATCTTGTACGGTTTTGATGCCATCCTGTTCACAATATCTGTCCACAGAGAGACAGACAGACAGACAGACAGACAGACAGACAGACAGACAGACAGACAGACAGACACAGATAGATACAGTCAATTTCTCATCATAGATGCTGGGTTAGCTGGCTGGGGGCGTGGTCAGGGTGGGGTAAATCCTCCCATTCTCCCCATTCAGCATAGTTGGCATTTAGCTGCTAGCCCAGACCAGGCAGACAGGATCGGGGATTCAACCACCGCAGTAAACGCACATCTGAACAGATGTCTATGTATGATAGTTTTTGTTTCTTTTAATCAGACAAATTTACCTTGACAGTTTTGACTGACATCTGCAGTCTTCCTCAGAAGAGTCAAATGACAGCTGTGACGTGTCAACACAACAGCTGTTTTGAGCAGGCGTGGCCGGCCTGATCTGTCAGGCCGGCCACGCCCCCACCGTCCGATGTCGTGTGGAGAAGAGAGTTCCAGGTGTGTGAGAGCATGTATGCTCTCTCATCCCTGTTGGCCCGCCTCCTGATCTCGACCACTCCTTAATCCAGCGTTTGTATTTATTAGTCTCTGATCCAATAATCTTGGCTTGGTGCCAGTCCATGATATGGTTTTGTCTTTTGCAGTGGTCTGATATTGCTGACTTTAGGTTTTCTTGCTCTGCTTTTTCTTTTTGTGTTCTTGTGAATCTTTCCTGCGGTTTCCTTTTCGCATTCCTTTTGGTGTTCTTTATTTCTTGTGGTGAATGTTGTTTCTCCAATGTATGTTTTGTTACATGACCTGCATGGTATTTCGTAAATTATTACAAAGCAATATCACAAAAGAAGAGGAAAAAGCAATAAACTCACTCAAAAAAGACAAAACAATCACCATTCTAAAGGGATAAAGGGAGAACAACAGCAGTCATGGACACAGACCCACACAGACCGCCTGTATCTATTGCCTGGCTCCAGACCTTCAAAGTCCCGCCCACAGTTGTCGAGTTGGCTGTTCTTGAAAAGGGAAATGAGTTTATGAGTTGACAAATCAGTCTGAATATCAGGCTAAGACAGATAAACACCTGGCTAAGTAATCAAAATGGCTTCTATTCTAGTTCCCGCTATACAATAGGTGTCTCCAGGACCCAATTTGCCATGATGACACACACACACACACACACACACACACACACACACACACACACACACACACACACACACACACACACACACACACACACACACACACACACACACACACACACACACACACTGGAGGTGTGGACATTGGAGGGCGGCACATTTTAATGCCAGGACGCAAGCATAATCCAATTTAATCATATCGAGACACAATTCCCATTCACACAGCTTTATCTCTCCTTTGACACTAATGATGCAAATCAATTAAATAACCTTCACATGTGCATTGCAGATATCAACAACTGGATGGCTTCAAATTTTCTACAGTTAAACACAGATAAAACTGAGATCATCATCATAGCTCCAGATTCATCGCAGAATTATATTTCCTCCCATCTTGGCCCCTTCTCATCTAACATTACTAACTCCTGTAGAAATCTCGGTATCATATTCGACAACCATCTCAATTTCGACCAGCACATAAACTCCGTTGTCAAATCATGTTTTTTCCAATTAAGAAAAATTTCAAAAATAAGGTCATTCTTATCCACTAAAAATCTGGAAACAGTCATTCATGCATTTATCTCATCCCGGTTAGATTACTGCAACTCACTTTTCTCCTGTCTCACACACATCAATAAACTTCAGTTAATTCAAAATGCCGCAGCTAGACTCATATCCAGGTCCAACAGGAGAGAACATATCTCACCAGTCTTAAAATCACTTCATTGGCTCCCAGTTCGTTTTAGAATTGATTTTAAAATTTTAATGATCACTTTTATTAAAGGATGGGTTTTCCGTGGGGAATATGAATATATATTAAATCTCACGCCCCTAAGGTTTTCGAATCCGTTGAAATTTTTGAAATTGGAGGTTTACTCACAGAGATATCAACCGAAATCCACTCTGTGTGTGGGGGGGGGGGGGGGGTGGTGGGGGGGAGGTGCGGGTGCGGGGACTCGAAATACTACATTTCCCACAATGCACTGGGCTCGCGTGGCCTTCGTTTTTATGCCCACCCCTCAGGCATTTGGCTGATATCAAACTCCAGTAGGTGGCGGTAATGCACATATATGTTTGCCAACCGCCATAAAACTCAAAGAAGAAGAAGAAGAAGGCTTCGACAATGAAATATACAAAGAACAAGAAATAAATCGAAAATAAAATTGCCTCCAAATTGCACCAAATGTAAACGGTAGTATATATGTCGGGAGATGTCTTCATAAAAAAAATTTCATGCATTTTAAGGCATTTTTGTAGGAGTTACGCGCATCTGATGTTGTAACTATTTTCTGTAAAAATGTGTAAAAACGGGTACATTGCTCAGCGTTGATTTCGTTACTTCAACCCACCTACTACTAGATGTAAAATTTGACGAGCTTTCCAATGCCGCCAGTCCCGTGTCGATTAGTGCTTCCGTTCCCGAGATAATGGTCTCTTTGCAAGGAACTATGGGAAGCTAATATTAGCTACAGCAGGCTAGGCGGTTGACAAGATGGCTGCGTTTTTGTTTTGGTCAAGGCCTCTGAAGGGGCGTGGAGGACCTCTAGAGGCGGGACCATGGCCAACAACAGTTGTAGTTCATAGGTGCACGACTTCCGCAAGGCGGACTTAGGCCAGATGACGCGAAACGCGTCGGCTGGCCCAAAAAATATGTGAGAGATGCTTGATATCTCTGGCAGTGAATATCCAATTTCAAAAATTTCAACGGATTCGAAAACCTTAGGGGCGTGAGATTTAATATATATTCATATTCCCCACGGAAAACCCATCCTTTAAGGCTTGTAGAGGACTGGCTCCAGAATATATAGTTGACCTCCTGCACCCCTACGAGCCAAACCGCAACCTGAGATCCTCTGGGAGGTCACTCCTGACCTGAGATCCTCTGGGAGGTCACTCCTGACCTGAGATCCTCTGGGAGGTCACTCCTGACCTGAGATCCTCTGGGAGGTCACTCCTGGCCATTCCTCCATCCGGACTCATAACTAAAGGTGACAGGGCTTTCTCTGTTATGGAATGACCTCCCAGAGGAGATCAGGGAAGCGACCACACTGTCATCTTTTAAGTCACATCTAAAAACTCACTATTTTAGACTTGCTTTTTATTGATCTTATTGTGATTTTATTGTTTTATTCCTCCTGGTTTTTCATTATTACACTTTTACATGTATATTTTATGTCTACCTAGTGTCTTTTAATTGTATGCAATTTTTATGTATTGTCTGCCTTCTGCCTTTTTTAATCTGTATGTAAAGTGCTTTGTAACTTGTTTTGAAAAGCGCTATATAAATAAAGGTATTATTATTCAAGGTGCCTGTTAATGCCAGGTGTAACGGGGGCTGAGCTGTTAATGCCAGGTGTAACGGGGGCTGAGCTGTTAATGCCAGTAACGGGGACTGAGCTGTTAATGCCAGGTGTAACGGGGGCTGAGCTGTTAATGCCAGGTGTAACGGAGGCTGAGCTGTTAATGCCAGGTGTAACGGGGGCTGAGCTGTTAATGCCAGGTGTAACGGGGGCTGAGCTGTTAATGCCAGGTGTAACGGAGGCTGAGCTGTTAATGCCAGGTGTAACGGAGGCTGAGCTGTTAATGCCAGTAACGGGGGCTGAGCTGTTAATGCCAGGTGTAATGGGGGCTGAGCTGTTAATGCCAGGTGTAACGGGAGCTGAGCTGTTAATGCCAGGTGTAACGGGAGCTGAGCTGTTAATGCCAGGTGTAACGGGGGCTGAGCTGTTAATGCCAGGTGTAACGGGGCCTGAGAGACATTTGAGGCCTCAAGAACAGATGGCATTTCTCATTTGATCATGCATACTGTCATCGACATGCTCAGGGGCGGAGCAACCCTATCAGCCCAGAGGGGGCTGATAGGGTTTTTTTTTTTGAAGGCTAGGCCAGGCTGCGAAGAAAAATTTGCCTTTTTTGCATGTTTGAATCGGTTTTAGCCATATTTAGTGGAATATCTCATTTTAAACACACCAATGTTATTGTCTATTGATTGAATTCCTCTCACACTCACACCACTGACTTTATTAAATAGTAATTTTAAGTCACAACTGTAAAATAGCTGATAGCCCCTATATCCGAAAACACAATTTGTCACTCATTGAGCCAAGTAATATTATGTCCAAGAAAGCCTACAGTGAAGCCACTTTACAGACAAGCTTGTTCTGAAGAAGAAAAAGAAAAACACAGGTTGCCAGCCGGGCCCGATGGCCTGGCCTGGCCTGCAAAAAAAAAAAAAAAAAAAAATTTGATGGGCCCCCCTGACGAGTGGGCCCAGGGCGGGCGCACCCTCTGCCCCGGTGTACGCTCCGCTACTGGACATGCTATATTGTGTTTATACTAATCCTTCCATACAGGCCACAGCATTTACTATACACATATTTTGTTATTTGCTCAAAGAAAACTCTACTAGAGCAGACATTAGCACTAACAAGCAAACAGTAGAATCCTTCGTCCAGCAAAACATCCAATTTATGCTGAAGAAAATGTTCATTGTAATCATTCACTATACAGCTCCAACAGCGTTTGTAATAGAGGCAAGCTTATTTGTTGCGTAGGCTTAATCATTAAAGGCTGGCTTCTCCTATTTACAATGGTGAAGTGTGCGTTTGTTTGAATGCACCTCCAAGTTCCCCCAAAACTCAATGGAAACGAGAACACTTGAGGCAGTTGATCAATTTACCACTTTATTGCAGTATGACTTTGTTGTCTGTGATGTCTAGCTATACTGTATGTGGTATGGGCAGAAGGAGTGAGATCAACAAGGTCTTGACTCGAGATGTTATCTATTTTGGGCGGCTGCTCTTAACCAGAGCCGCCAGAGCCGTATATAGAGAAGAGTCGCAACATCTCCATTCACTCCAATGGACCAGTTTTTTACTCTCAAGAGTTCCAGGAAGTAAGGTCCTGGATTAAGCAGCTGCAGCACTGTTGAGTTGCAGCAAAATCGACAGTTTGTGTTGTATTTTGAAAGTTATTATTATTATTTTTAATCAAATTGTACATTATCAGCTTTATTTTAGCATTCAAAAGTAGCGCGAGACCCCTTCCTACAGGAGGAAGGTTGAGCTGAAGCTGAAGCAGAACAACGCTAAGGAGGTCTGGAGTGGAATGAGGACTATCACGGGCTGTGGGCAGAAGAACAGCAGTGCAATGGGAGATGCGGACAGGGCTAATGAGTTTAACCTTTTCTTTAATAGGTTTGACTCAGGAGCCCAAGTCTGCCCTGTTCCAAATGCGGTGCCTACAGCTCAACTGGCCCTCATCTCCACAGCCCCCACTCACCCCCCGGCTGGCTCTCCCCCCCCTGGCTCATCCCCCTCTCCCCCCCTCCCCCCACCATCACTTCAGAACAGGTTAGGAGGGAGCTTGGGAGGCTCCGTCCAGGTAAGGCAGCAGGCCCGGACAGGGTGTGTCCGAGACTGCTCAAAACCTGTGCTGCCCAATTGGGTGAGCCCCTCCAGCACATCTTTAACCTGAGCCTGAGTCTAGGGAGGGTCCCAGATCTCTGGAAGACATCATGTATCGTCCCGGTTCCCAAGAAGAGGTTCCCCAGTGAGCTGAATGACTTCAGACCTGTGGCCCTAACATCACATGTGATGAAGACCATGGAGCGGCTAGTCATTCGTCTTCTCAAACCACAGGTCAGTCACGCTCAGGACCCTCTTCAGTTTGGCTACCAGGAGCAGCTGGGGGTGGACGATGCTGTCACCTACTTGCTGCACCGGGTGGCCACCCACCTCGACACCACGGGCAATGCGGTGAGGATTATGTTTTTTGACTTCAGCAGTGCATTTAACACCATCCAGCCCCGCCTGCTGAGAGACAAGCTGGAAGAGCTGCAGGTCGACGCCCCCCTGGTAACCTGGATTACTGACTACCTAACCGGAAGACCACAGTACGTAAGGCTGCGGGACTGTGTCTCCGAGACGGTGGTGAGTAGTACGGGGGCCCCACAGGGGACCGTTCTTGCTCCTGTCCTGTTCCCAATTTATACTGCAGACTTTCAGCACAACTCCGAGACATGCCACATACAGAAATACTCGGACGACACCGCCATTGTGGGGTGTATCAGGGGGGGGCAGGAGGAGGAGTAGGGGAGAGTGGGGTGAGTTGTGCCAGTGGGGAAGTTGTGCCACCCCTT
>NC_139627.1:36711951-36729451 GCF_964638095.1 Poromitra crassiceps | reverse complement strand
CAACTACATCGGTGATCAATGGTCGCAGGTTTGATTTTGCTTCAGCCAGTGTTTCACCTTTTCATTAAAGCTTTTCAGATTAGTTTGCATTTTTATTTCTGTTGGTAGGGAATTCCATATGTGTATCCCTTTTACTGAAAAGGATGACTGACCGAAGGTAGTTTTGCGTTGGGCCACTCTACAATTGCCATTCGCTGATCCCCTTGTGACAATTCTGTTGCTGTTTATTTTTGTGACATATGGTGAAAGTACGGCTGGGACGAGATTATTCACACATTTAAAAATCAATTTGACAAATGAAAACTTAATGAAGCTGTCAAAACTGAGCAGCTTGTACTTGTGTAGAATTGTACAGTGGTGCCATTTCATTTGTTTTCGATCCATTATTTTCAGTGCCTGTTTGTACAGTGATGTGACAGGTTTGACAGTTGCCTGTGAAGCCTGGGCCCATACAGTTACACAGTAGGATAAGTGAGAAAATATCATGGCATGCATGAACAGTTGAGCTGCCTTGATAGGTATGTAATGTCTTATCATTTTAAAGCAGTTCAAATTTATCTTGACTGTTTTGCATATTTTTTTCACATGTTTGTCAAATTTAAGTTGAGAATCCATTTGATCCAATTGATGTATGATTCCAATTTCATGGCGTTTCATGTGCTGTTTGCATCACGCGTCTCCCCGGCAGACCCAGGAGGTGGAAGGAGAGAGAATGCAGTTAGCCTAAATGGAACATTATCCCGCTGTACCCCTTACATGCTGTAGTATGTATATTTAAACATAAAATCCTGGCTCCCCTGGCCAGTGACACTTAGGAATAGACTAGGTGACAACCATGTATAGTTTGGTGACAAGCTGGAGAGACAGCATCCGGTACGGGATGGGTTTAGCACCCCAGCCTGGCTTTCTCGTGAGGGAGAAATCCACAAACGCTACGGATTAGCCTCCTGAAAATCTGTGTAAAGATCGGCGCGGCCTGGGGTCCTTCAGGCTAGAGCGAGGTGCTCGGCGCAGGCGAATGACGTGCAGCGCACAGGCCTTCTTGAGGCATCCTCTCTCCCCCGGTACGGCATGGTATAGGATTGCCTTTTCCCCAGGAGGGTCTGGTGAGACGAAGGAGGAGCGCGGCCTGGAGTCACCCACAGGGCCTTAGACCCTGCATGCACCGAAGGTCTCTCAATACTGCGGTGTAGCACTAACTCTATTGCAGCGGATTGGGCATGATCAACCCTTCCGCGGGCAACGTTGCAGACAAGTAGGAAGGCTGATCCGTGGACGTGGGTCGGGGTCTTAATCGGCCTTGGCTGGGTCTACTGGGTGAGGGTGTATGATGTTGACAGACCCGAAACACCTTTAACACTTTTAAACACAGTTAACATCACTGATGACGTGTCCCAGCGCATGTATGTACTGTATATTTAAACACAGTATCGTACTAGCAAAAGGGGGAAACATTTGTTTCTTATGTCTTTAGAGGTTTATAAAAGGTTTTTAAAAAGGTTTACTCAAATTTTTTAACAAAAACAAAAATCATTCAATTTGATATGTACCCTATAATTACAAAGACCTTGATGAAAGTTGCTGAAGATTACTTCAAGATAATATTCATTCTGATCTTGTTTTATACTGTGCTGTGTGTGTGTGTGCGTGCGTGCGTGTGCGCGTGTGCGTGTGTGTGTGTGTGTGTGTTTTGATGGGTGTGGAGGAGACAGGTTCACACTATTGCATGTAGGCAGATAAAGAGAGAGCGTGAGAAGGCACGTGAACCCCAGGGGAATGGAGGAGAACCTACAGGTTAGAATATCAACACATGGACGTCCCTCAGAGCTTTAACAGGGATGATAGAGCCAACCTCACATTGGCTGAAGCAGACAGCAGTCATCCAATCAAAACTCAGGCATGCGTCAAGAAGACATGATAGGGCCGGCAGCATTACGTTCCCCTCAACAAGAATCTGTGAGCTCTCATTTGCTGGCTCTTATTTACCACTCTGTGCATATTTTAACGAAGACTGTTGACATAAATTATAAGCATATACAGCACTTTCAATGCACTTTCTGCAGCTGTAAAGCAGTCGCCCAGTCCCCTAAAGTCAATGTGGCAGTGCGTCCTCTGGGTGAATACTGTCCCCTAAAGTCAATGTGGCAGTGCGTCCTCTTAACTGTCCCCTAAAGTCAATGTGGCAGTGCGTCCTCTGGGTGAATACTGTCCCCTAAAGTCAATGTGGAAGTGCATCCTCTGGGTGAATACTGTCCCCTAAAGTCAATGTGGCAGTGCATCCTCTGGGTGAATACTGTCCCCTAAAGTCAATGTGGCAGTGCGTCCTCTTAACTGTCCCCTAAAGTCAATGTGGCAGTGCGTCCTCTTAACTGTCCCCTAAAGTCAATGTGGCAGTGCGTCCTCTGGGTGAATACTGTCCCCTAAAGTCAATGTGGCAGTGCGTCCTCTGGGTGAATACTGTCCCCTAAAGTCAATGTGGCAGTGCGTCCTCTGGGTGAATACTGTCCCCTAAAGTCAATGTGGCAGTGCGTCCTCTGGATGACTAATGTCCCCTAAAGTCAATGTGGCAGTGCGTCCTCTGGATGACTACGGTGAATACTGTCCCCTAAAGTCAATGTGGCAGTGCGTCCTCTGGGTGAATACTGTCCCCTAAAGTCAATGTGGCAGTGCGTCCTCTGGGTGAATATTGTCCCCTAAAGTCAATGTGGCAGTGCGTCCTCTGGATGACTAATGTCCCCTAAAGTCAATGTGGCAGTGCATCCTCTGGATTAATACTGTCCCTTATTAAGTCAATGGGGCAGTGCGTCCTCTTAACTGTCCCCTAAAGTCAATGTGGCAGTGCATCCTCTGGATTAATACTGTCCCTTATTAAGTCAATGTGGCAGTGCATCCTCTGGATTAATACTGTCCCTTATTACGTCAATGTGGCAGTGCGTCCTCTGGGTGAATACTGTCCCTTATTAAGTAAATGTGGCAGTGCATCCTTTGGATGACTACTGTCCCCTAAAGTCAATGTGGCAGTGCATCCTCTGGATTAATACTGTCCCTTATTAAGTCAATGTGGCAGTGCATCCTCTGGATTAATACTGTCCCCTAAAGTCAATGTGGCAGTGCGTCCTCTGGGTGAATACTGTCCCCTAAAGTCAATGTGGCAGTGCATCCTCTGGATTAATACTGTCCCTTATTAAGTCAATGTGGCAGTGCGTCCTCTTAACTGTCCCCTAAAGTCAATGTGGCAGTGCATCCTCCGGGTGAATAATGTCCCTTATTAAGTCAATGTGGCAGTGCATCCTCTGGATTAATACTGTCCCTTATTAAGTCAATGTGGCAGTGCGTCCTCTGGATGAATACTGTCCCCTAAAGTCAATGTGGCAGTGCGTCCTCTGGGTGAATACTGTCCCCTAAAGTCAATGTGACAGTGCGTCCTCTGGGTGAATACTGTCCCCTAAAGTCAATGTGGCAGTGCATCCTCTGGATTAATACTGTCCCTTATTAAGTCAATGTGGCAGTGCGTCCTCTTAACTGTCCCCTAAAGTCAATGTGGCAGTGCGTCCTCTGGATGAATACTGTCCCCTAAAGTCAATGTGGCAGTGCGTCCTCTGGATGAATACTGTCCCCTAAAGTCAATGTGGCAGTGCGTCCTCTGGATGAATACTGTCCCCTAAAGTCAATGTGGCAGTGTGTCCTCTGGATGAATACTGTCCCCTAAAGTCAATGTGGCAGTGTGTCCTCTGGATGAATACTGTCCCCTAAAGTCAATGTGGCAGTGCGTCCTCTGGATGAATACTGTCCCCTAAAGTCAATGTGGCAGTGTGTCCTCTGGATGTATACTGTCCCCTAAAGTAAAAAAAATAAAGACGGGTGGGGGGGATAGTTTGGTTCCAGCCTTAAAACTGGTTATATAAGGATTTTTCTAAATGTCTATGGAGAAAATGAATGGGGAACTCACTTCCGGGGCAAGAGATGTCACATGACTGTTCTGGTGTTTTTATCCAGACTTCTTGAACAAAGATGACTGACGATGCCACGAGTCGCAAACGTGGGTGTGAACCAGCAAGGTGACGTTTTATCTAATTAATTGGCTTATTATTTGGTGGCATGCAGAGTAATTAGTTTAAGCATCCCCACGTGTTTAAAGTTATTTTCCATCTCCTGTGAGACTGTTGTTAATTAAAAAAGAAAACTCAAAAATGGCCTGTTTATCAGACACAATGGCAGCTGGCAGTATGGACAAATTGAGGTGTAATTATAGCGTCAGGTTGAAAGAGCGCTCTCATCGCCACGGTTACGCAGTACTCACTTCTCACTAATTATTCAGGGCGGCGAGTTGGAGAGGGGTGATGTACTTCGAGACAGTGGTGTTACACAAAATAAACTTCTTTTTACACAAAATGCCTCCTCACCCCTCACTGCAATTTTGTTTTTCCAAAACAAATAAAATAGGATACGCAGGAACTGACACATTCTCAGAGAGCTCTATATTTAGGCTATATCCTCTGAGAGGTTCTGTGAGGGAAAGCATGATAAGAAACAGAAAACAAATCAGGAGTGTGTGTGTGTGTGTGTGTGTGTGTGTGTGTGTGTGTGTGTGTGTGTGTGTGTGTGTGTGTGTGTGTGTGTGTGTGTGTGCGTGCCTGCATACATACTCGCCTTTAGTTTGTATTAGTGTGTTAGATTCGGTGAGGGAGCCTGTAGATAAGAAGAGATGAAGTTATAAGCACAGAGACAGATACAAATAGAAACGTAGGTGGTGTGTGTGTGTGTGTGTGTGTGGGGGGGGGGGGGGGGTGTGGAGAGAAAGAGAGCCATTGTATCCCAGAGGATGGCAGAAGATACAGCCCTGAATATCAACTCACAGAGGCCCTATAGCACTTCAATTATTGATTATAGATGAGCATTCCTCTGCCAAAGCCGAAGCGTATACCACAAGAACAATCGAATGGAAGAACATTATAAAGCAATGAGCCTACTCTATACATTGGAATTCAAAGAGCAAGAGTTTTATTCAGCTCCAAGTCTTATGAGACTCAGAATGCTGAGTGTAAAACCCTATGTAATCCACAAAAGGAAGCTCAGAGAGAGAGAGAGAGAGAGAGAGGCTGCTATTCACCTCACACTTCAGGTCTTTGCACACACAGTCCGATTGTTTTCGTATGCGTGTTTTTTAATCCGTCATCTGAAAACACAGACGGGTCCCAGCTCACAAAAATCTACTGACTGATGCGAAAAACGCAGAAAATCGAACCTCGTCCGAAAACTTAAATGACGGACGTAATTGTCGGACTCGATGATTGACGCAAATGAGGTTGTATTCTTTTCTTCGCCGTGCGTCAATTTCGGACGAAAACACGGACTTGCTGTGCAAAAGCTATGCCTATTGTGTTTACACTTCCTGTGACAGTAAAGTACTAGTGACCAGGTAAATGCACTGCAGATGGAGGCTGAGAGGCGTCGCACTGGTCCCGTCATAACCTCGCGGTCGCCCTCGCCGTTTTCCTCCGTGCTGGAGTAAAACAGACAGTGTTTTGAACAGGAAGTCATAACTGGGTCAAGTGGGCGGGGCTACATAAGGTGAATAGCCATACTTTGACAGCGCTCAGGTTGGTCTTGTTGTGATGTGCGTGCGTTTCCTTGGAGATGGATTACAGCTCGCTGCGACTGTAGAGTGGAAGTTGAATTCATTTTGAAGGTGCCACTTACTTCTGGAAAGTACAGCGACACAAAGAGAAATGTTCTGCCGCTGAGTAGCTCTGTTGTGACTGTTTCACGTCTGAATTCCCCTCGTTCTGACTCTCATTAGCCTACTGGTTCTGTCATAGTGCATCTCAGGGGATGATTACTCACGCTTAATTTCATGCGTCTTAATAGGGGAGCTAATTCCCACACTGTAGATGGAGGCTGAGAGGCGTCGCACTGGTCCTGTCGTAACCTCGTGGTCGCCCTCGCCGTTTTCCTCCGTGCTGGAGTCCAACTTTGCTCCAGCGACTTCATTTCACACTTCATCTCTCTTCAAGCCACATTCACTCACAGACACACACACACACACACACACACACACACACACACACACACACACACACACACGCACACACACACACACACGCACACACACACACACACAAACAAACACACAAGCATGCAAACACACATGCACACAGGCTTCATACACACGCACATGCACGCACACGCACACAGACACACACGTCGGGTCCCAATTTAAGGCCTTTCCACACAATGTTTTAGTCACGAACAATCAGCCCACACAAATGAGCCTGCCATGCATGGTGGAGTAGAGCTTGGTGCGTGCATTATTACATTAAACAGCTGTGAGTGGTATTTTCCTTGCTGATATTTTCCTCTTAGACAAGGATTGCTTTTCATTTTTTCTCCAATTGAAATGAAATGCTAACACTGTGACAAATGAGATTTCAAACACAGACAAGACGCATAACTCCGACTCAAAGGCTAATCTATTCAATCAACTGCCGACGTTTCAACAGTCCGTCTTCATCAGAGTGAAACGTCTATGGCAGCAGCTCTCAACATATTAAGGAGATTAAATGGGTTGAATAGCAAGTAAGCAACCTTGCACAGGTGACGCTAATTACCATTGTCGTGAGTTAAATAGAGCCAAAATAATATCTTCAATAGAATTTGTACATTGTTGCTATTAATAATGTTATGCTATTAATGTAGAGGCAATCTGAATCAGCGTGACGTCACAACAACAACAAATCACCGCAAAACACCCGGAACCGCAACAGTTAATTAGTACGAGTTGTGCCAAACAAACGTCCATATCTCAAAAACTATACATGACATATTTTGACATTCTGAGTGAGAGCAGAAGTAGCTCAAGAGTCCTATAATATATGCATGTCGTGTTAAAGTTGTGTGAACTGTCACAGTTTTTAAAATGTACACCGCACAGCCGGGGCTAGAGTGAACACTCTAGATTCGCTCCATAGTGTCCCATTGCAGTTTCCACCCGGAAACGCGGTTTGTTTACCAAAATGCTGCTCGGCTGATCCCTCGTATACTCACAAGTTATGAGTATAGATTATTATGAGTCACAACCATAACAAACTGTGTAAAAATCATTGGAATGCTAAATATCATAGACCGACAATGGCTAAAGAGATCAAAATATTCATGGCCTATCTCACAGTATAACTTACAAAAAGTAATTAAGTGGAAGATTTAAATATTGAAAATTACACAGGTATAGACTACAAAAATACAGCACTGCAAACAGAATACATAAGAGAGCTAAACAGCTAAATTATCAAAATACATTGACACAGAGAGGTCTAAGATATAATATCAATTAGCGTTGGGTATGAGAACTGGTGCTAATTGGTACTGGTTCCTGACTGGTCAATACCAAAATCTCAATAAGCTCCTGGACAAACGATGCTGCTATCGGTATTTATGTAATCTTAATTAATTTTAACTGGGCCCCAATGATGATGAAGTTGCCGACATCAGGCAATTACGTTTGACGTTGCTTAAAGGAACACTCCGCCCATTTTCAACCAGCTTTGTATTATTAGAACATCAGTAGTATATCAGAAAACTGTAAACGGTTTTGAAGTCTGTCATTTAATTTGACAGTTATTGAGTGTTAAAGTGTGGACCAGTGACATCACTGGTCCACACTAACTCAAATTAATAACTCATTAACTCAAATCAACTCTCAATAACTGTCAAACTATTCATCATTCATCTAGTTTCATCATTCATCATACTACTGATGTTCTAATGATACAAAGCTGGTTGAAAATGGGCGGAGTGTTCCTTTAACTGCGTGTTTTTTTCAATTCAATTCAATTCAATTCAATTTATTTATTTGTTCGATAGGGGACAGGTGTACATTAATGAACATTTAAAAGAAAATGTAAATGTACGACAATTGCAGTCACAAAACTGATGTCTATTGTTAGTCCCCCTGCCAGATGATACAGGCTTAGAGTCCTGATAGGGGTAAAAAATAACATAGTGCAACAAATACATATTTAAAATGTAAACACAATGCAAAGTGCAAGTATGCAGAAATATACAATCAGATACTAAGAACCTGAGTTTGAGATCTACATAGCTAAGTGTAAAGTGCAAAGTACAAATATACAGGAATATACAATCAGATACTAAAACCTGAGTTTGGGATCAACATACAGCTAAAATGTAAGATCTACATAGGAGAACACACATATCCATACAGTATAAGCATACTGTTCTATACCCTAGTGATGTATACCCTAGTGATGTGTACATAGTTGAGTGGACTTCAGCCATCTCTTTAATTGACCCTTAAACATGCCTAGTGTTGGACATTCCCTTATGGCGGATGGAATTGTGTTCCAGAGTTTGCCACCCTTGACAGACAGAACTGTCTGGCCAAAGGTGGTGCGCCTGTATGGGATAACACAGATACAGGTCTCTGATTGATGTACTCATTTAGCGGGGGAGGGGCAAGGCCATTTAGTACCTTGAAAAACGGTGCATGCATATTTAAAGGAAATTAAGTTATTGAAACTTAGTAAGTTGTGTTTGACCAGGATGTTACAATAGTGGTAGGAGCATTTTTTTTTGTCAAATATTTTTAGTGCTCTCTTGTAGAGTGACTCAAGTGGTTTGAGTGTGGATGTGCACGTGAGAGACCAGCTGGTCACACAGTAGTCCAGGTGAGAAAATATCATAGCATGTAAGAATGTCCTGGCAGAACCTACAGACATGCTGTGTCTAATGTGTTTGAAGTTGAGCAGGTTGAATTTCACAGAGTTTGCAACCTTTTTAACCTGGTTCTTAAAGGTCAGTGTGGGGTCTAATATCACAGCTAGGTATCCTGTTTAGTTCTGTGCTCTCTACACTCCATGCTATGCTAGCAATAGGGAAAAGCAGACACTAAAATATAACACTAAATAGGCGACTTTAAAATATCAGTATATTTGGAAGAATACTTAGTTTCATGATACGAGGCGCTGTTGAATCACACAACAGAGTGTGGAAACAGGACCGGAGTGACGTTATAGCCAAGAGAAACTCGCCTGCACCTGGGGCAGGCTGGCAGGCTGCCCGGTGATGGTCGTCAGGGGGACAGACAAAAAGCTGTGCACTGCAGCAAACTTCACAGTGGTTTGGTGAACCTGACTTTGTTTTCTGACAGAATATTATATGGACTTTGCCAACTCTGAGTCTGAATACAGAACAATTATAAGGTGACCAGACGTCCCCGATTTCCGGGGACAGTCCCCGATTTCCGGGGACAGTCCCCGTTTTTGGTGACCTGTCCCCGGCTGGGAGCTGTCCCCAAAAATGGCCCCCATTTTCTACCCCTTGTCGGCGGCCGACATTACTGTCTTTCAGAGGCTCTAGCGGGCTCATTTTTTAAAGCTATATAGATACTTATATCATATGAAACTAGAAGACCTACGGCATCTATTGGTCCCAACCATGTCATGCTAAAAAAGTTATTCATTTAGTGCAATCTCAAAGTTTTTTATATCAAATCACAGCATCGATTTTTCTGTGGTGTTCCTCTGGTGTCTTAATGTGGTATTTTGGAGGGATATCAGTCGGCCTGCAGTTTATTACAGTACCATGGTCAAAATACATGAAACCAGAATTGTCCCCCCCCCGTTTTCTTATTTCATAGATAACTAGGCATCTCGGGTGCTACGCAAGCTCGACTCCTAGGCTCGCCCGCTGCTCGCCGAGCTGGCCCTGCAGCTCGCATACGCGAGCTCAGTTGCTGCGTGGCCTCGCCTGCCCTATTGGCACAGTGATGTCACTCACTAATGGCTCATTTCCACCACATATAACAGCACAGTACAGCTCTACTCTACCGACCGCATATCTGCCCAAGTAGGCTATAACGTATAACGTTAAAATTAAATCCATACACGGAACTTTTAAACTGGTTATGAAATACTGGTGCCTCTAAATGACCTACATGGGCAAATGTGACCATCGGCCAGGAGAATGGATATCAATTTGTTGTTGTTTACATGCATGCGCTGCGCGGGGGACGGGGGTTACGCTACGGGCAGAAGGGAAGCCACCACCCCGGCGGCCTCTCACCAGGCAAGACCGCAGCTTCGCTAAACCCCCGCCTCCGGCCTAGCGGAGCTGACGTAACACACAATTACAAGGGCTTCCCGAGCAACAGACTTTTTCTCTCTCAAAACAATTGAAAACCACCGTCATGTTAAAGGATGGGTTTTCCGTGGGGAATATGAATATATATTAAATCTCACGCCCCTAAGGTTTTCGAGTCCGTTGAAATTTTTGAAATTGGAGGTTTACTCACAGAGATATCAACCGAAATCCACTCTGTGTGTGTGGGGGGGGGGGGGGGAGATGCGGGTGCGGGGACTCGAAATACTACATTTCCCACAATGCACTGGGCTCGCGTGGCCTTCGTTTCCATGCCCACCCCTCAGCCATTTGGCTGATATCAAACTCCAGTAGGTGGTGGTAATGCACATATATGTTTGCCAACCGCCATAAAACTCAAAGAAGAAGAAGAAGAAGGCTTCGACAATAATAAATGGAGAGAAGAAGAAATAAATCGAAAATAAATCGAAAATAAATTGCCTCCAAATTGCACCAAATTTAAACTGAAGTATATATGTCGGGAGATGTCTTCATAACAAAAATTTCATGCATTTTAAGGCATTTTCGTAGGAGTTACGCACATCTGATGTTGTAACTATTTTCTGTAAAAATGTGTAAAAACGGGTACATTGCTCAGCGTTGATTTCGTTACTTCAACCCACCTACTACTAGATGTAAAATTTGACGAGCTTTCCAATGCCGCCAGTCCCGTGTCGCTACGTGCTTCCGTTCCCGAGATCGGGTTAGTTTGCAAGGAACTATGGAAAGCTAATATTAGCTACAGGAGGCTATGCGGTTGAAAAAGATGGCTGCCTTTTTGTTTTTCTTCAGACCTCTGAAGGGGCGTGGAGGACCTCTAGAGGCGGGACCATGGCTCACAACAGTTGTAGTTCATAGGTGCACGACTTCCGCAAGGCGGGGGGTGTCGCTCTGACGCGTTTTGCGTCAGAGCGACATGGAAATAATGTGATAGATGCTTGATAGGCATGGCAGTTAATAACCAATTTCAAAAATTTCAACGGATTCGAAAACCTTAGGGGCGTGAGATTTAATATATTTTCATATTCCCCACGGAAAACCCATCCTTTAAAGCTGAGCAAGGAGATCGATTTTATTTCACCAGAGCTGAAGGCAGCAACACAAAAGACTGATGGAAATAACAGAAGAGAAGGTAAGTCCCACTAAACTGGTATCCAGCATTGACAGACACAGTAGACATGATTCTGCCTGACCAATCAGTCGTCTGCAGTTTTTTCACGTCACCGTATGGTACCGGCTGGAACCTCAACAAAGCGGTGGAATGGGCGGGGCTGCGCTAATACCAGCGGTGGAAATGGGCCATTATATAAGATGATTTATGATATCATCAGTGCATATGACATCATCAGTGATGTCATAAGATGAATTTGCTCTTATGACATCACTATGACATCATCAGTGGGACGAACATGGAAACAGAAAACAAACAGGTTGGTTACCAACATTATAGGTTATTTTCCGCTTGTCTCATTATAGATGTCTATCTCTTCATAGAAAATGTTTCACGACTTCAGACCATTTAAATGTCAGAAATGTAGGACAAGCTGTACGTGGTTAGCATGTGGAAAAAGAGAGATCCAAGACATACAAATCCTGTTCAAAAGCTTTTAGGGGTTCAGCCCCGTGGGCGTGGCCTTCATCAGAGTATAGGTATGTAAGTCCATTTCAATTCAAATGTTCTGACGAGGGAAAGAGAGTTGTCAGAGGTACTGGCTAATCACTGACAGCTCAATAGTGGCAGCATACTCTTCTAACCAGGCTTCATTACAAAGGCCCATGTTGTTGGCCTTGAGGTCCGTTTGTGATTTGGGGGCGGTGGGTGGGCTTAGAAGGGAGTCATATGGTGCCTGGGGTGTGTGTCCTTGAGGCGGTGTGTGTGTGTGTGTGTGTGTGTGTGTGTGTGTGTGTGTGTGTGTGTGTGTGTGTGTGTGTGTGTGTGTGTGTGTGTGTGTGTGTGTGTGTGTGTGTCTGTCACCATCTGTGGCCTGGTCACGGTCCGCCCAGAGAGCTGCTGCCAGCTCCCTTAGAGGGAGATAGTTAGGGGCATGTTGGGACTCTTCCCTGTTGATCGACACTCCCCCTTCCCACACACGCACACGCCACACACACCTCTCTCTCTCTCTCTCTCTCTCTCTCTCTCTCTCTCTCACACACACACACACACACACGCACCACTCTCACACACAAACACACACGCACCACTTACACACAAACAAACACACACACACCATTCACACACACAAACCCGTGCACACAAGTAGGCACGCAGGCACACTGAACATACGAGATAGGCAGATAGACATATTTCAAAGCAATAAATGCAGCTTCTGTTCACATTATTTGTGTGTGTGTGTGTGTGTGTGTGTGTGTGTGTGTGTGTGTGTGTGTGTGTGTGTTCGCATGCGTGCATGTACAGTATGTACGTGCGTGTGCGCACACATGTTTTGACATCAATGTATGGTAGCCTAAGCCTACACAGGCTTGGGGAGTAACGGATTATATGTAACAGCATTACGTAGGCTATAGGATACAAAAATGTAACTGTAATCCGATACAGTTACAGAAAAAAGGATGTAATCAGACTATGATACATTTAGTAAAAATGTGATTACTAGCAGGATTACAAGTTAACACATTTTAAAATAAAGAAAGATATACTACATGCATAGGTACTTATTCACATTTTCCCAGAAGATTACTCACATTACCAACATTGTCAGTAGTACTCAGCGCGTAGCCCTGAGGGTTTTATTTTGAAAGTAACGGCCGGAGGTGTTGTGTAGTTATTGTCTTGTCGCTAGCTTAGCTCAGTCTCCGCTGTGTGTGTCCATCTTCCTGCGTCATGGATCGGAGAGCGTTCACCAACACGATGAGGTGAAACAACACATTTTGTCCCGTTTTCCACATGAACTCTTGCTCGTGGGGCTAGCTAACTGCATGATGCTAGCTGCTGCTCATTAGCTGCTTTGGGACCTAACAGAAGATAAAGAAGCAGATTCTGGTGCTGCTGGGACACAACAGATGAACTGTGGATGGTTGTTTATAAAAGTTCAAATTGTGTAGAATACGCCTAAATAATAGTAATCTTATAGATATTTCTTTGATCTTTTCTGTATTTGCATTTGGTATTGAGGTAATCCAAAAAAGTAACTGAAAGTAATCAAGTTACATTACTGTATTATTGTGATAATTGGATTATAGGTTACAGATTACATTTTAATTAATAATTGTATCAGATTACATTTTTAAAGTAACTCTCTCGACCGTGATGGTACACACATACTCTGCAAATCGTTTAAGATTCAAGATTCAAGATTCAAGATTTTTATTGTCACTCCATAGTACAAGTATCACGTGTGAAATTCTTGTGCTGTAGGCTCCGTTACAACATAGTGCAAAATAACAGTCCAAAGAGACAAAAAAAGAAACAAGAGAACAACAAGCAATATTTAAACGTAATTAAATGTTCTGTTTGTACATGTGCAAATAACCTAGGCATAATTGAACATATGTAATGCACTGCAGCTGCACTGCAGCTGCTACTGTACATGATTGTCTATTTATGAGTGTTAAGGAGTCTCGTGGCCTGCGGGAAGAAACTGTCTCTCAAGCGATTTGTGCGTGCTTTCGGAATCCTGTATCTCCTCCCTGAGGGTAACAGGGAGAACAGTCTGTTGTGGGGGTGATTTGTGTCCTTGATGATCTTCAGGGACCTCCTGAGGCACCGCTGGTTATACAGTTCCTGCAGTTCTGGCAGCTCACATCCTGTTACGTGCTGGGCCGCGCGCCTCACTCTTCTTAGCGCCCTGCGGTCCATGGTGGTACAGTTCCCGTACCAGGTGGTGAAGCAACCAGTCAGCAGGCTTTCAATGGTGCCTCTGTAGAAGTCACTGAGGATTTTCGGCCTTAGCCCAAATTTCTTCAGGCGTCTGAGTCCGTGTATTCGCTGTTGGGCCTTTTTGACAACAGTGGCGGTGTGGCTGGCCCATGTCAGGTCCTGGTGGATGTTGACTCCCAGGTACTTGAAGCTGTCCACACTTTCCACCACTGTGCCATTGATGGTGATTGGGGGGTGCGCGCCCCCCCCCCCCCCCGCGCCCCCCCCCTCCTGTAGTCTACAATGATCTCCTTGGTCTTGGGGACGTTCAGAGAGAGGTGGTTGTCTTGGCACCACTGTTCTAGGGCCTTCACCTCCTCTCTGTAGGCCGTCTCGTCGCCCCTGGAGATCAGCCCCACGACTGCTGTGTCGTCTGCAAAATTCACGATGGTGTTAGAGGTTTGAGTCGCCACGCAGTCGTGGGTGTAGAGGGCGTACCAGAAGGGGCTGGAGACGCATCCCTGTGTGCCACAGCTGTGAAGCACTTGTTTCTTTTCAACGCTTTTCCTCTCTCTCCCTCTCTTCTTCCCTCTCTCTGCTGTATGCTACTGTACCAAATCCCAGAGCAAGACGTGTGGGAAGTCTCAGTCAACTGTTCCTATCAGATCAAAGAGATGAATATGAGCTTTTTAACAGGGCTCATCCCCTTCAATCTCTGCTCAACTCTCTCAATGCAGAATGATCTTGACAGCTTCCAGGCTGAGGAAGTGGTTTGCTGGCGAACAGAGACACTGAAATCACTCTGTAATACAGCGTCGGTCCATAAATAGTGAAGAGCTACAATATACTTATCCTTCTACTGTTGAAGGGAGAACCTTTACTTCATTATGGATGTTAGGGAGAGTAGTGATATCATAGTGTTATGATGTGTCTGAGGGAGAGTACTGATATCATAGTGTTATGATGTGGCTATTAGGGAGAGTACTGATATCACAGTGTTATGATGTGGCTGAGGGAGAGTACTGATATCATAGTGTTATGATGTGTCTGAGGGAGAGTACTGATATCACAGTGTTATGATGTGGCTGAGGGAGAGTACTGATATCACAGTGTTATGATGTGGCTGAGGGAGAGTACTGATATCACAGTGTTATGATGTGGCTGAGGGAGAGTACTGATATCACAGTGTTATGATGTGGCTGAGGGAGAGTACTGATATCATAGTGTTATGATGTGGCTATTAGGGAGAGTACTGATATCACAGTGTTATGATGTGGCTGAGGGAGAGTACTGATATCACAGTGTTATGATGTGGCTGAGGGAGAGTACTGATATCATAGTGTTATGATGTGGCTGAGGGAGAGTACTGATATCACAGTGTTATGATGTGGCTGAGGGAGAGTACTGATATCACAGTGTTATGATGTGGCTGAGGGAGAGTACTGATATCACAGTGTTATGATGTGGCTGAGGGAGAGTACTGATATCATAGTGTTATGATGTGGCTATTAGGGAGAGTACTGATATCACAGTGTTATGATGTGGCTATTAGGGAGAGTACTGATATCACAGTGTTATGATGTGGCTGAGGGAGAGTACTGATATCACAGTGTTATGATGTGGCTGAGGGAGAGTACTGATATCACAGTGTTATGATGTGGCTGAGGGAGAGTACTGATATCATAGTGTTATGATGTGGCTATTAGGGAGAGTACTGATATCATAGTGTTATGATGTGGCTGTTAGGGAGAGTACTGATATTATAGTGTTATGATGTGTCTGTTAGGAAGAGCACTGATATCATAGTGTTATGATGTGTCTGTTAGGAAGAGTACTGATATCATAGTGTTATGATGTGGCTGTTAGGAAGAGCACTGATATCATAGTGTTATGATGTGTCTGAGGGAGAGTACTGATATTATAGTGTTATGATGTGGCTGAGGGAGTGCACTGATATCATAGTGTTATGATGTGGCTGAGGGAGAGTACTGATATCACAGTGTTATGATGTGGCTGAGGGAGAGTACTGATATCATAGTGTTATGATGTGGCTGAGGGAGAGTACTGATATCATAGTGTTATGATGTGGCTGTTAGGAAGAGCACTGATATCATAGTGTTATGATGTGTCTGAGGGAGAGTACTGATATCATAGTGTTATGATGTGGCTGAGGGAGTGCACTGATATCATAGTGTTATGATGTGGCTGAGGGAGAGTACTGATATCACAGTGTTATGATGTGGCTGAGGGAGAGTACTGATATCATAGTGTTATGATGTGGCTGAGGGAGAGTACTGATATCACAGTGTTATGATGTGGCTGAGGGAGAGTACTGATATCACAGTGTTATGATGTGGCTGAGGGAGAGTACTGATATCACAGTGTTATGATGTGGCTGAGGGAGAGTACTGATATCATAGTGTTATGATGTGGCTGTTAGGAAGAGTACTGATATCATAGTGTTATGATGTGGCTATTAGGGAGAGTACTGATATCACAGTGTTATGATGTGGCTGAGGGAGAGTACTGATATCACAGTGTTATGATGTGGCTGAGGGAGAGTACTGATATCATAGTGTTATGATGTGGCTATTAGGGAGAGTACTGATATCATAGTGTTATGATGTGGCTGTTAGGGAGAGTACTGATATTATAGTGTTATGATGTGTCTGTTAGGAAGAGCACTGATATCATAGTGTTATGATGTGTCTGTTAGGAAGAGTACTGATATCATAGTGTTATGATGTGGCTGTTAGGAAGAGCACTGATATCATAGTGTTATGATGTGTCTGAGGGAGAGTACTGATATTATAGTGTTATGATGTGTCTGTTAGGAAGAGCACTGATATCATAGTGTTATGATGTGTCTGTTAGGAAGAGTACTGATATCATAGTGTTATGATGTGGCTGTTAGGAAGAGTACTGATATCATAGTGTTATGATGTGTCTGAGGGAGAGTACTGATATCATAGTGTTATGATGTGTCTGAGGGAGAGTACTGATATCATAGTGTTATGGTGTGGCTGAGGGAGAGTACTGATATTATAGTGTTATGATGTGGCTGTTGAGTGCACTGATATCATAGTGTTATGATGTGGCTGTTAGGAAGAGCACTGATATCATAGTGTTATGATGTGTCTGAGGGAGAGTACTGATATCATAGTGTTATGATGTGTCTGTTAGGAAGAGCACTGATATCATAGTGTTATGATGTGGCTGTTGAAGAGCACTGATATCATAGTGTTATGATGTGGCTGTTAGGGAGAGCACTGATATCATAGTGTTATGATGTGGCTGTTAGGGAGAGTACTGATATTATAGTGTTATGATGTGGCTGTTGAGTGCACTGATATCATAGTGTTATGATGTGGCTGTTAGGGAGAGTACTGATATTATAGTGTTATGATGTGGCTGTTGAAGAGCACTGATATCATAGTGTTATGATGTGGCTGTTAGGGAGAGTACTGATATCATAGTGTTATGATGTGGCTGTTAGGGAGAGTACTGATATCATAGTGTTATGATGTG
>NC_139627.1:36701951-36706951 GCF_964638095.1 Poromitra crassiceps | reverse complement strand
ATAAAATGCTGCAGATGACTGCTTCCACCGGCTAAAGTTCTCCCGATGAACTTTAGATGCTACACTATTCCCCATACGGTAATGTTTACCACATCCACAAAGTATCTATACAACAAGAAAGCTCTATAAGATCACCCAACTCCTCAAGGATCAGCCGATTCTAGACCCATTCAAATTGATGGAGCAAAGGAGAGAGAAATTGGACAGGCGGAAAAGTCACCAGCAGAAGAATTGAGGGCAAGCTTGAGTCTATTTTCCCATGGTGGGCTCCTCTTGTGCTGTGCTGTGGTGCTGTTGAATGATGACGCCTGATGCCAGCTTACCTGTAATACTACTACCTGTAATGTAGCCACTAACATAGGTTCCTGTGATGTGATGAACTCAAAATGCTAAATAATAAAAAATTATTTCTGGTTTCCAAGGACTTTAACACATTCACTGCCAGCCGTTTTTTTTTTTTACTGTAGGTAGCTTCTGCCAGAGGGTTTTTTTGAGGATTCTGGCTCATCTTTCAAGAGCCGAGGATTCTTTTCTGCTAAGATTTTGTGAACACAAAATATCTCAAAAGAACTAATAGAATGTGTGCTTTCTCTGTCTAAAAGAGTTAGTTTGTAGAGTTAGTAGTTATGTAGATATTAGCCGTTGAGTACAGCATGGTTTCAGCGTCTGAGACTGAAAGCTGAGATAATCGCAGTTTTGTGAAATTCAATCAAACAGGCAGAACAGTCACTTTAACCATTTATTTTTGGCATCAGTGAGACATCAGACATCTAAACAATATACTGTAGTTCTGAACCCCCTCTCCTTCAAACTCCTCCCTCCGTGGGCGTGTCTCTGGTGGCTTGTCACAAGCGAGTTTTCTGCTGCTGCTGCTGCTGCTGCTGCTGCTGCTGCTGCTGCTGCGAGTTTGAGCAGCCTCCCTCCCTGGCGGCCCCCTCGTCGGCGAGTCTGGATGGGGCTGCTCGTTTCTTGGGTTTTCGGTTGAGAGCTTTGATGAAGCTTTGTGCGATTCTAGGCTTTATGCTGCGTGTTTCAAAGTGTGTTTTGCACCCAGTCTATTTTTGGAACCCCCCACCGTTGTGCGCCCGTGTGCACCAGCGCGAAAGCGTTTTCGCCTACAGTATGAGAATGAGGCTCGTTCGTTTTCGGTTGTGAGCTCAGCTGGAATGAAGCTGCTTGCGATTCCTTTCTGCTGGTGTTTCAAAGGTGTTTCAAAGTGTGTTGCACCCATAATCTATTATGCAAATTTGCAATCCCCCACCACCAGCTCCCAAGCGCGAAAGCGAAAGCGTTTTCGCCAATCCATTTTCATGAGAATGGCTTCCTCACACTGCTTTTTGCTTGGCTTCCTCTAGTCTGGAGAGCACTGTCGCCACTTAGTGGGTCGGTGGAATGGGTTGTACACGTTCGGTGGCTCCAATATTTATATAAGAGATGTAAAAGGGTTAGATCAACGTCCCACCGTCAATTTTTTTTTTTTTTTTTTTTGACGTATCAACACGTCATTGGCAGTGAACGTGTTTTAACATAGTAGCTGCAACAAGTTTTCATTTTCTCACTTTTGAGATGAGGCCTAATGCTAGTCGCTATCACTCAGCATTGTGTATGCTAACGAGTTAGCATGGAGCGAACAAACTAGCATGGATACATGAATATTTTGATGTCTTCATTCTCATCACTTAATCACTTAGTAAGCTGACCAATGAGCCAATCTGACTAAAACCTTTTGTATCGCTTCAATGTCTCTCGCAGGGCCGGCCCTGCACATCTGGGGGCCCTAAGCAGGATAAATTTGGGTGTATATTAAATTTTTTATTAAGCAGTATTTTAACAATTATTTTAAGCAGAGATAGCCATGAATGGTTCTTTGGATTCACAAAAATCTCAGCTTTCTTGCCCCATACCCAACTTCTACAATACCATGACTGTGTAAGCACCACAGTGTGCAGAGATATGGAAAGAAAAAAAAGGCTAGAATAACATCTTTTCACTGCATGCTGTCTCTTTCAGACCCTGGAGTTCTTAAACCCTCTGTAGCTGATTATATCACACATGGCTGTAAAGACTCCTGTAGTTCTAATGAGTCCAATTTCATCTTATATTTTGCATCGCTTGTCTGTACTTTTGAACTTTTGAATAGGAAAACTTTTACCTTTACCATAATGTTATTCACTTTGAACTGCCCCAATCAGTGCAGGAAATGTGCTATAGAAAAGCTGCCTTGCCTTGCCTACTGTGCTGAAAATAAGTGTCAGACAGTGCTAACTACAGTCATATTCAAGCCATAAGCCATGTCGAGCACTGACCACACAACAGGGGTTTCCATTTAAAGCCACTTACATCCAGCCTCCATGTCTCTTTGCTACATGGGGGCAACAGGAACAAAATGATTGGCCTTTATAATAAGAGGGAAATGATTGACATTAAGGAAGGGTTGCAGCTTGATAGCTGTCAAGTTTTAAGTGGCCAATTATACACCAAAGCCATGCAGGTCTTCATCAGGCAGTACCCCGTGGGGGTCGAAATGTTGCTTTTTTGTAATAAAAAAAACTCCCCGTGGGAGCTTAAAAAACAGTGTGCGGATTTCCTTTTCTTTTTCTATACGCATATTTTTTCCAGCACCTGTTGAAATAATCTCGGATGTGCGTGCACTCTACTCTTCTGCAATTTCAAAGGGGACCCTTGACCTCTCACCTCAATATATCTGAATGAGAATGGATGAGTACCCACGAGTCTTCCCTTTACAGACGTGCCCACTGGCCAACCATTCAAGCAAAAAGGTTGCGGGAGGCTTACGGGCGGGTTAAAAGCATAATAAGCATCACATGTCTATGTTTTGATCCAGGCATCCAACAAGTGTTTACATGTTTTGCTGCTTCCTGCTCTTACAGGAAAACATTGAAAAAGCACTTAGGACCGAAAATACTTTGTGAGATCTGAGGCGATTCATAAAACATGTTGTTGCTGTAGGTTCGGAGGGCCAGGCCAATGCTGCTGGGGAACACATTGACATTTTGTAAAGGGGCACAGTGAATGAAGTGTGTGTGTGTGTGTGTGTGTGTGTGTGTGTGTGTGTGTGTGTGTGTGTGTGTGTGTGTGTGTGTGTGTGTGTGTGTGTGTGTGTGTGTGTGTGTGTGTGTGTGTGTGTGTGTGTGTGTGTGTGTGTGTGTGTGTGTGTGTGTGTGTGTGTGTGTGTGGGATGATGTTATTACCTACCGATGTAGGTAATAACATTGGATATTTTAATGATATATTGATTGCCAGACTGGAAATGTCCCTGATTTTCATTTGAGAAATCTGGTCATCTTATGCTACTGCGTACCTATTCTTCTGGATATCTAGTTTCCACCACGAATACAGTCCAGGGGCCGGTTGCACCAACTGGTCTTAACTATGCCCTGGTCGTAACTCCTACGTCGGTCTTAGTTAAGACCATGGACTTACGCCTGTTGCACCAACACGGCTTATGTCTGGTCTTAACTATGCTGGTCGTAGCAATGCGCGTCCATGTGAATTGCCAGGGAATGCACCCTGATTGGATGATGTTGCAAAAAATGTGCCTCGCGACCTGCTTGGAGCACTGTGCCACTACGCTCTCTCAGCCACTACTGTAAAACACCCTCCCTCCTCTCACCCTCCCTCGCTCCGGGGGGAAAATGGCGGCGATTGAGCCAGAAAGACAGTCTGAATGAAATTTAATGTAACGTTCCCAATTCTATGTATTAACTTCTAAAAAACTAACGGCAACATTTTGGAAGGCTAAGCCACACAACTAGTTAGTTATAATCTAACGTCATGCTTTCAAAGACGGCGAACTGGCGGTGTTACGACGATGACGGTCAAAAAGGTCTCCGCGGAGATCTCTGTTACGCCTCCTCCTGACCAGGCGTAGGAGTTACGCCTGGTCGTAGTGAAAATAAGGCTTAAGCCGTCTTGGTGCAACCGGCGTAGCTGTTAGGTCGTAAAGTTACGACCAACTTAGCTTAAGACCAGTGTAAGACCAGTTGGTGCAACCGGCCCCAGAAGCTTACCTCTAGCTTAAAAATTGAGCGTGTGAGAGCTGGTCAAGACCAGACCTCTGCCATCTTCTTCCCACGGGGCCCCCTGGTGGCGGCGGGGCCCTAAGCAGCTGCTTAGTTTGCTTATAGGGAGGGCTGGCTCTGGTCTGTCGCAATGCATTTTCCAATCCCCACCATCACATCACCCAAGCTCCAGTCATCCCACCTCCAGTAGGCTATACCTTGTCCCCCATTCCACCACCCGAGTCCTCCCTCTCCAGTCAGTCTCCTGCTTAGAAGATAAGGCCTGGTCTGTCACAGTCTCAGCCGGGGGACATGTGAGCTGAGGTGATGCTGGCAGCCAGACATGTTCCACTCAATGAATCTGACGGCAGATTTGGGAACAAGCAGTCAAAGGGAGGCAGGAGCCAGGAGGTGAATAAATGTGGGTCCAGTCTTCTCACGGTAAATATTCCCTGCATCTCTCTGCTCCAACATACACGATTATGCATGCATGTTATGCAAATAAATGGGTTACTGGTACATGAATAATTTGTATTTAATCCTGTGTTTTTTCCAGTCAATCTTCTTGACATTTTTTCTGTCACAGTTCATGCATGTTTTTCAAATTGTTGTGATCTCATTCCACCATGTAATGATGTACTGCTGTCTTTAGGGTGGAAGTTGCAGGCTATAGCCAGTGAAACACACACACACACACACACACACACTGGAGCTGTTCCTTCTGAATCATGTGTGTGTGTGTGTGTGTGTGTGTGTGTGTGTGTGTGTGTGTGTGTGTGTGTGTGTGTGTGTGTGTGTGTGTGTGTGTGTGTGTGTCTGCGTGCGGTGAAGTGTGTGCGTCCGTGCGTGCGTGTGTGTGTGTGTGCGTGCGCGTGCGTGCGTGCGTGTGTGTGTGTACTAATGAGCTCTTCAACTGTGGACAACCATCTTAAGGTGTTTCCTTTCAGATGGAGATGTGAGGGAGTTTCACCAAGTAAA
>NC_139627.1:36694451-36696951 GCF_964638095.1 Poromitra crassiceps | reverse complement strand
TGGAAACTACGCACTATTTGGGAGTGCCAGGGCACGGGCATCTTGGATAACAACATTGGCTCGGAGGTAGATACAGTTTTATTATGATTGACAGCGTGTATATCGCGTGCAGCCATTTAGCCGGCGTTGCAGTGGCTGAGGGGACCACGCATCCGAGACTCTGAAGGAAGAATGACTGAGGAGTCTCGCGTTGCGGCTCATTCACAGCCAGCCAGCCAGCATACTATTTTTATTTTCTTCTTTTTGTCTTGGACTTGTTTCTAATTGGAGAGTGTGCAAAAACCGGTGACGGTGTCCTTTCATCAATTAATACTCCACAGATCTGCTCACCAGAGGGATCTTATCTCCAAAACTCCAAACAGAAATACTGCCGTAGAAAACGGTGGAAATGCACAAATGATTGGAATGGAGGCACATATCTGAGGGCTAGATGAGCCTTTGTTCTAAAAAGAGAAGATGAAAAAGCTTCGTCTGGGATCTGGGTCAGATCGAGCTCTGTGTTTCAGCACAGAGCATTCCTCCCTGGCTCCGCTGTATGGCTGTCTCTGTCTCTGGATAGGCTATGAGAGACCAATCTCCCTGGCAGAGCATCACTGAGTAGATCAAGCCCTCCCTCACTGCACAATATACTGTCATATGCAAACAGCAATCCAAATTAAAACAGCCCTTCACGCGCGCGCGCACACGTGCACGCACATACACAAGCCTCGCCATGGTCATGGTCATGATATGCTGTGATAGGAAGTGAATGAGGCGAGCAGCCATATCACGTTATGAGACAGTAGGCCAGCTGAGGCCGACTCCTCCTGCCGTTAAAAAGCTGCTCCCCCCTCTCTCCTCTGCTGAGCGCTTTCCCCTGAAATACCACAAGATGGATTCTCACAGTCGGCAGCAAACGGCGGTGCCTTCTCTCCCTCACTCCTCAACCAGACTCCGCCTCGCCTGGCGTCAGCACGAGCGAGCCCTATTAGATTAGCGGCACAGTGCGCTCGCAAAACTCCTGCTCCAAATTGCATTACGCTTCGGCATTATGAGGAAGCATGTCTTCGTAAGCCTGCGCTTTTGCAGGTCACTGCACTCGTTTTCGCGGGCACGGGACTAAAACACGCCCGACGACACACATACACACTTTCATTGGCTCACGTCTACGCCGGCACACAAACACACGCACACGGCTCAGACGCCATAAACAAAATGCAGCCGGTGCTGTATAATTGTAGGATTTGATTGACATTATAGCACGATGAATGGATCTAATTGTCTCGGCTTGGTGGAGAGGAGCAGGAACGCAGAACGCAACAAATCAGCCTGTCAGTCAAAGCGGCTAGCTGCCCCGGCTTTGGCACTGTTTGTGAAAAGAACCGCAGCACAACAGTGGAGAAACAGCAGCACAATAGAATCAGGTTTGTTGTTGAAGCAGAAAGAATCCATCCGCAAATTATCACTAATGTACTAGTCTGTACCGTATTGAAACTTTTATTTGAAGCCATTATAATGATTTCAGCAAAAGAGCAATTTTGTGTGTATGAATAGAACCCAGTGATCGAACAAAAGGAGACTTCTCATTCCATCTCAGTCATTACATTCATACTCATTTATTTCCACTCCTCTGCGCTTACACGTTTTTCTGCTTTGTTTCCTCCCATTTTCTCCCCAATTGTACTTGGCCAATTCCCCCTGCTGTCCCATCTGAGGAGAGCCGTAGACTAGCACATGCTTCCATCCGATACATGTGCAGTCAGCAGCGAGGACAGCGAGGAGTTTCACCGGCAGGACGTAGCGCGTGTATAGGCTATATAGGCTCATGCTATTCCCCCCGCCCAGTTCCCCTCCCGCAGGACTCATACCAGCTTCCCATCCGCAGACACGGCCAATTGTGTCTGTAGAAACGTCTGGCCAAGCCTGAAGTCACACTGGCGGGAGTTGAACCCGCGGGTCTCCGCGGTGGTAGGCGAGTGCTTTTACCTCTACACAACCCAGACAACTTCCAAGATCTGTTGATGAACAAAATGCGCTGTTATTTAGCAGAGAAAACGAATTCCATCCGCAGACTGATACCTTCAATGTTGCTGAAAATAGCCCGATAGTATGTGCTAGTGTGTGTTTTGTTTTCTCCTTGACACGAGGTTATCATCAGCCTTATGGTTAGGTTCAGATTCTCCGTTGATTCTTAATCTAACGGAGCCTGCAGCGGGGAGCGAGGTGTATCAGATCTAACGGAGCCTGCAGCGGGGAGCTAGGTGTATCAGATCGAATTCGTTGCTTAAGGAGGAGGACTATGCAAGGAAGAGGTCGTGCTCTGGCGCCTGAGGCGGACAAAATAAGGGATCTCAACGCTATCTCTAATATCTCTGCTTAGCTGGGCGGGAAGGAGGTGCATGTCATATGCACCGTTATCAGCAGAGCACGATCCCTTCCCGTATCTCTGACATCTCTGTTTTATCAGCGATATAAACATAAAGGCCCTTTGAAGAACAACAACAACAAAACTACCAAAAAT
>NC_139627.1:36654451-36689451 GCF_964638095.1 Poromitra crassiceps | reverse complement strand
TAAGGAGGACTAACACTTTTCGCCTGTGTTTCATTTGGCATGATGTGGGAGAGTAGATGACAGAATTTTCATTTTTGGGTGAACTATTCCTGTAAGCAATTGAAAGTGGGAACTATTGCTGTACTGTATTCCTTTCAGACGAAATACAGCCTGGAGGGGATCATATTTTTGGTTGTGTGTGTGTGTGTGTGTGTGTGTGTGTGTGTGTGTGTGTGTGTGTGTGTGTGTGTGTGTGTGTGCGTGCTTGCATGTGTGTGTGTGCGCGCTTGCGTGCGTGCGTGTGTTAACCATCGCAGTTGGCTTTCAGTTTGGCCTTGGTTAGGCCTAGTGATGCCTGGTGGAGGTCTGCACTCTACCGAGTGTACTTTTCTAGTTTGTTTGTTTGATGGATTGTGTCTGTGTCTGTCTGTGTGTCTGTGTGTCTGTCTGTGTGTGTGTGTGTGTGTGTGTGTGTGTGTGTGTCTGTCTGTGTGTGTGTGTGTGTGTGTGTGTGTGTGTGTGTGTGTGTGTGTGTGTGTGTGCGTGTGCGTGCGTGCTTGCATGTGTGTGTTCTTCACTTATTGTGAATGAACAAGACAGTGGTGGCGCAGTAGGATGCAGCAGGAGTACAAAAGAGCGTGCAGATCGGCAAAAGGTCGGCATAAATCAACACGCTGAATCACACCCAAACACAGCCGGCCCAACAATAGAGCCGTAATCAGCCAGCCAGCCTTTCTGGAAATGACTCCTTTACATGCAGCGGCTCTGTGATGAACTGAGGAGATGAGGAGAGGCAAGATAATACACTCCTGCACACTGTTGTGAGGTTACTAATATCCACGCCGGATTGGCATTGATGAATGAGATTCCCGGGCAATGGAGAGATGTATTGAGCGCGAGGTTAGAGAAAAAGCATCGGGAGAATGGGAGGAGGCAGCCTGGTGATTAACCAAAGGTTGAGTGAATGGCTCCTCTGATCGTTATTATTTCAAACGCCTATTGTTACTTTGGGGCCTCGCCGTGTTTTTGTGAAGATTGCGCAGTCTTATTATTCTACTGGCAGATAGCCAGAAACTCCAGGAGGGAGTGGGTGTTCTTTATGAGGACATTGTTTCAATGGGCAATCCTTTTTCGCTTCGCTTTACCATTATGTTTTCTTTGTGATTTCAACAAAGCGGTTATATTTGATAAATCCATTAGGCAGCAATCAATTATTTTTTATCACACACTGCAATGGAACGCACGCATGGGAATTTGTACATTTCCACAGTGTCTAGAGAGACTAATGCAGCCACACTGAGAGTTGAAATACCTACATTATGTGGTGCGACTGGGCTGAGGAATGAGGTTCAATATAAACTGCTCAATCATTGACACAACAGGCTCAGCAGCTCAGTGAAGAATGAAAATATAAATATATATAAATAATATAGCCGCAAGCGGCAATGGCAGGGGTTCAAGCCTTGCGCAAATTGAACACCTAATAGTCCTTGAGGCAAATTTGTAGAGCACGTTCAGGTGAACATGTGGAAAAAAGTTGCTTGAAAATTGGAGAAACAGCCTTGGAGTTACAAACGGGTGTGAAGTTACGACATATTTTGTGTTAGGCCACGCCCACTTTTTTCATCTGCGGCGCCCCCTTTTGGTCAAATTGCGAAATAGCATGTCAGAAATGACATTCGAGATGAGGCTGAGAAGTTTGCAACTGATTATGCGAATGGACTTGATTTACAGCTATTACATGCTTACAACATAGACCCCGCCCACTTTCACCAATGATGACAAAACTTCTGATCTTGACTAGGACATCCTCCCTGATATATCTGCCAAGTTTCGCGATCATTGGACAAACAGGTGCGGAGTTACGGCCTTTTTTGTGTTAGGCCACGCCCATTTCTGGCGTTTATGGCGCCCCCTTTTGGTCGAATTGCACGACATTTGACACACATTTTCTGGGATGGTCTCCGAAGATCGGCAACAAGTTTCGTGAAGATTTGTTAATCGGTCATGAAGTTATGACAATTTAGCTGAGAGGCCACGCCCTATCACAAGTTTAACGATTAATAGCTCCGAAACGAAAGTAGATAAAAAAAATTCAGGACATTCAGGATTGTAGAGCTTGCTCCATAGATGCTTCCTGGTGATTTTGGTGGAAATCGGTCAAACGGTCTAGGAGGAGATGTCAAAAATGTGTTTTCCTAACTTTTCAAAATATCTCAAACATTTTCCAGATGGACCTTTGGGGTCCTTATGGCAAATTTGTAGAGCAGGTTCACCTGAACATGTGGAACAAGAAAGTTTGAAAATCGGACAAACAGCGTGGAGGTTATGGCCGTTAACGTAAAACCTTCAATTATAGCGCCACCTTCAGGCCGATTCGAAAAATATTTTTTGAGCAGTAACCAGCCAACCAATATCTGTCATTGTGCCAGATTTCAGGTCTCTACCATTTACCAACTCACGGGAATTTGCGTCAAAGCAGATGAACAACGAGAATAATAATAAACCGGCACAAAAACAATAGGGTTTCAGCCCCTTCAGGGCTTGAACCCCCTAATAAACTGCTCAATCATTGACACAACAGGCTCAGCTCGCTTGCCAGATACTCCCAGCAAAGCAACATAGAAGGCACGCTAACGGAGCTACCAAGCTAACGCCAACCAAACAAACAGCACTGCAGCACTAGACAAAACAAGCAGACTTACCAAATACCGGTAGGTAGACGCCAAGTTTCCAATACATGTCCAGTATACAGTAATGGGTATAATCCATACTGCATTTATGATCGCTGTTCCGCTGAGAGAAATGCACTTTTACAAGGCACAACTGTAACATTATGCTACGTTAGCGTAAGTTGCCCACCGCTCTCGGTTAGACAGCATCTCCAGCACGTTGCCTACAGGAATCCGTACCATTAAACAATGCGGTATGCATACTTGAAACATGTCGGTTACAGCATGTATAAATAAAATATAAAACTGTCTGACAGGAGGAGAAACTTCCGCCTGACTTCCTCCAAAACAATGTCATTACCGTAAGTGACTGAATTTAGTCAACACAAAAACATACAGTACAAAAAACCGTATTTATTCTAAAAAACGCCCCTGTGGGAAAATGAGTCATGCGCTTATTATGCTAAATCAATTTGGACCCGGTGGTAAAGGGAAGACCCGGCGGCAATTAGTACAGGTGCTTATTGGAAGAATTACGGTATATAAATATAAACTGCTCAATCATTGACACAACAGGCTCAGCAGCTCAGTGAAGTATGAAAATATAATATATATAAATAAGTTACAAGAAATTGTTTGCCATCCACTCTTCAATGGCGGACAGGCATGCAAGCAGGGTCTTTATGTTATCCATTTTATCAGGATTAAAAGAAAAATAAATCTGGATATCATCTGCATAGCAGTGATATGAGATACCCTTAAATGTATTAATTAAGATGCCTAGGGGGAGCATATAAAGAGCAAAAAGAGAGGGGGCCATAACAGAGCCTTGGGACAGGCCATAGGATAGAGGGCTCCTGTCTGACGCGAACGGGCCCACAGCCACGGACAAACTTCTCCCACTGAGGTAGGAGGAGAACCACTGGAGGGCAGAGCCTGAAATACCTACCCACTCCCTGAGGCGTGATTTCTAACCCCACATAGGATAAGCAATAACCACGCCCTGTGGCGCCGGGATTGGCCAGGAGCAACACTGGAGGGCACGCAGCCCAGCGATTTCATGAACCAACTGAATAGCTTCCAGGGGCTAGGGACATCCAGGGGGCTAGAGGAGGACTTCATAGCTCTCACTACATCGGTCAGGTCGGCTAGGGTGATGCAGGAGAAAAAGCTTAGCGAGGCCTGCCTAACTGGACAAATAGGGAGAGGGGAGTTGGAGGGGGTGATGCCCGACCTCACATCAACAACCTTGTTGACAAAGGAGGAGAGAAAGCGGTTGCAGTCGTCGTTAGAAAAAATAGGGACAGAGGGAGTAGAAGGGTTTACGATGGTATTGATGGTTTTAAATAGAACTCTGGGGTTATGTTTGCTGGAAGTGATGAGATTTGCGAAATAAGAAGCCCTGGCATTTTTAACTCTATTGTTATTGTTGTCTGTGTGTCTGTGTGGAATGGAATGGAAGTTGACTTTAGAAATGGAAAAGAAAATTGTGATTATGCGGTTGACATGTTCTTGTTGACATGTTCTTGTAAGGCAAATTAGCTCTAAAAATGTCAGGGAAATGTTAAAGTAAGTGCAAAATTATGAACACGAAAACAGGACGGTTGAAAGGTCAAGCAGAAAAACACTCGGTTGTTCAGAAAACTTGCCAAGCTCTCAGAGACAGTGACGCTCTGCATCATATCAAATGCGTGCTACATTGCCTGTGGTAAAAAGCCAGGTTAGGGTTATGGTTAGGGTTGGGGTTTGGTTTAGGGTTAAATAGCAAAAAAGTTAAGAGCGCATTTCATTGAATCATAGATATACTGTATGTGGAAAACATAATGTATATGTACATTATGTTGCATATGCACATATATGTCTCTTCCATATAGGGGCTGCCTACTGTTACTACGCTGAAGTATGTTCGTTGAGGTGCTGCAGCAATGACTGCAGTTTCTATATTTTCCGTATCAGTTAATGAAGTTCCTCTGTTACGATTTAGATGAAAGGAGAGGAGGCAATTTAAGACAAATGCATGTGAGAACTCCTGTGCACTCTAGAATATCAGGTTCAATAACACGTTTAATTGCCATCTCCATAACGGAAAAAAGATCCTCCCACTCAAAGGATCAAGATTATAGAGCAACGGAGAGAGAAAAGAGAGCGCAATTTGACAAAGACAATTTAGTTTTCATTTGATGATACTGAGCATCACTTAACTAAATCCACTGCTGTTATTGATATAGCTCAGGCTTTGGTGAATGAGCATGGGAGCGTGTTTGGTTTTCATTATTGCAGTTTGGGCATGGAGGGGGCTGATGATGATTAATATTGCTTCTCCTTGTGTGGACACGAGTCTGAGTGATGGAGCTTGTGTGGACACGAGCCTGAGTGATGGGGCTTGTGTGGACATGAGCCTGAGTGATGGAGCTTGTGTGGACACGAGCCTGAGTGATGGAGCTTGTGTGGACACGAGCCTGAGTGATGGGCTTGTGTGGACATGAGCCTGAGTGATGGAGCTTGTGTGGACACGAGCCTGAGTGATGGGGCTTGTGTGGACACGAGCCTGAGTGATGGAGCTTGTGTGGACACGAGCCTGAGTGATGGGCTTGTGTGGACATGAGCCTGAGTGATGGAGCTTGTGTGGACACGAGCCTGAGTGATGGGCTTGTGTGGACATGAGCCTGAGTGATGGAGCTTGTGTGGACATGAGCCTGAGTGATGGGGCTTGTGTGGACACGAGCCTGAGTGATGGGGCTTGTGTGGACACGAGCCTGAGTGATGGGCTTGTGTGGACATGAGCCTGAGTGATGGGGCTTGTGTGGACACGAGCCTGAGTGATGGGCTTGTGTGGACACGAGCCTGAGTGAGGGGGCTTGTGTGGACACGAGCCTGAGTGATGGGCTTGTGTGGACACGAGCCTGAGTGAGGGGGCTTGTGTGGACACGAGCCTGAGTGATGGCTCTCGGGAAACAGAGAGAAGAGGACAGGGGATGACTGCCCCGCTGCATGCCAGCCCTGCCAAACCCTACAGCCACACAGGTTGTGACAGAGAACAATAACAGATGGACTAACGGGTCACTCTAGTACAGTTCTCCTCTGACTATGTTGCAACAGAACAAATGGACATTTCTTGCTATAGTGGAGCAAAAGTGGTGCCTCGCTTTGGGCCCTGACAAAGAGGGGGATGATCTACAGTAGAGCTCTTACTTTCACCAACATGGAAAAAGAAACAGGAATTATATGAGGAAAGGCAGCTTAGTAGGAAAATCTTCAACATGCATGAAAGTCTGTTTCAATCTTACAAGTACATCCTCACAAGGTATCTCTCCATGTGTCCTTCATTCCCTACATGTCTCCTTTCTTCTCCACCACGCTCCATCCTCCTCTCCTTCCTTCAACATGTCTCCCTCAGCGTCTCTCCTGCTCTTGCGCTGCGGTCGTTTGTCTCTGGGTGTCTTTGATCATGAGCTGAGGAGGACAGTAATCCTCTGGAAGCCAAGTGTTTATATCTAGGACAGCTGAGAATTGGGTCACACGTGATTTCTACTGCCCTAGGCCCACACGGGTGCTACACTGTACCTTCAAGTCTCCTCATGTTAATCTACTGCCCTAGGCCCACACGGGTGGCGGGTGCGACACTGTACCTTCAAGTCTCCTCATGTTAATCGCCTTCTACTGTAGAGAAGGTTGCCAACAATGACTCAGCAGAACGGAGGCAGACATCCAGCCAAGTGTCAAGGTGAGACCTTCTTGAGAACGTTCTGCATAACAATCTGCACTTTCACATGAAAGAAATCAATAGCATAGCATGGGGTCTGTCTGTGTTACGGATTCAATGTTACTGAAAATATAGTGTAATTTCCACCTTTATTTAATTTAATGTCTAGGTTTATATTTCCCCCAATCGTGTTGTAATGTTAAGAAGATATGGGAAGACAATAATTTGTAAGGGGACGTGTTTGAGAAATTATTTCCTGGAAGTCACTTACATCTCCTTTTTTGTGGGTGTCAAGTGATTGACAGTGAGCAGAGCGTAACATAATAATCACATAGGATGTCAACAACCGATGTCTACAACTCTACATCATATACTGTATGTCTACAACTCTACATCATGTCTACAACTCTACATCATATGTGTACAACTCTACATCATGTCTACAACTCTACATCATGTCTACAACTCTACATCATGTCTACAACTCTACATCATGTCTACAACTCTACATCATATCTACAACTCTACATCATATCTACAACTCTACATCATATCTACAACTCTACATCATATCTACAACTCTACATCATATCTACAACTCTACATCATATATGTACAACTCTACATCATATATGTACAACTCTACATCATGTCTACAACTCTACATCATGTCTACAACTCTACATCATGTCTACAACTCTACATCATGTCTACAACTCTACATCATGTCTACAACTCTACATCATATATGTACAACTCTACATCATATATGTACAACTCTACATCATGTCTACAACTCTACATCATATATGTACAACTCTACATCATGTCTACAACTCTACATCATGTCTACAACTCTACATCATGTCTACAACTCTACATCATATATGTACAACTCTACATCATGTCTACAACTCTACATCATGTCTACAACTCTACATCATGTATACAACTCTACATCATATATGTACAACTCTACATCATGTCTACAACTCTACATCATGTCTACAACTCTACATCATGTCTACAACTCTACATCATGTCTACAACTCTACATCATATGTGTACAACTCTACATCATGTCTACAACTCTACATCATATGTGTACAACTCTACATCATGTCTACAACTCTACATCATATATGTTTACAACTCTACATCATGTCTACAACTCTACATCATGTCTACAACTCTACATCATGTCTACAACTCTACATCATGTCTACAACTCTACATCATGTCTACAACTCTACATCATATATGTTTACAACTCTACATCATGTCTACAACTCTACATCATATATGTTTACAACTCTACATCATGTCTACAACTCTACATCATATATGTTTACAACTCTACATCATGTCTACAACTCTACATCATATATGTTTACAACTCTACATCATGTCTACAACTCTACATCATATATGTTTACAACTCTACATCATATATGTTTACAACTCTACATCATATGTCTACAACTCTACATCATGTCTACAACTCTACATCATGTCTACAACTCTACATCATATGTGTACAACTCTACATCATGTCTACAACTCTACATCATGTCTACAACTCTACATCATATATGTTTACAACTCTACATCATATGTCTACAACTCTACATCATGTCTACAACTCTACATCATGTCTACAACTCTACATCATATGTGTACAACTCTACATCATGTCTACAACTCTACATCATATATGTTTACAACTCTACATCATATCTACAACTCTACATCATACAGTATATGTTTACAACTCTACATCATACAGTATATGTTTACAACTCTACATCATATGTCTACAACTCTACATCATGTCTACAACTCTACATCATGTCTACAACTCTACATCATATGTGTACAACTCTACATCATGTCTACAACTCTACATCATATGTGTACAACTCTACATCATGTCTACAACTCTACATCATATATGTTTACAACTCTACATCATATCTACAACTCTACATCATACAGTATATGTTTACAACTCTACATCATATATGTTTACAACTAAATCATGTCTACAACTCTACATCATATATGTTTACAACTAAATAATGTCTACAACTCTACATCATATATGTTTACAACTAAATAATGTCTACAACTCTACATCATATATGTTTACAACTAAATAATGTCTACAACTCTACATCATATATGTTTACAACTCTAAATCATGTCTACAACTCTACATCATACAGTATATGTTTACAACTCTACATCATATATGTTTACAACTAAATCATGTCTACAACTCTACATCATATATGTTTACAACTAAATAATGTCTACAACTCTACATCATATATGTTTACAACTAAATAATGTCTACAACTCTACATCATATATGTTTACAACTAAATAATGTCTACAACTCTACATCATATATGTTTACAACTAAATCATGTCTACAACTCTACATCCTATATGTTTACAACTAAATCATGTCTACAACTCTACATCATATATGTTTACATTGTGACACGTGCACCCTCCGGCCTCTCTCTAATCCAAAGAGCCTGAAATATTCTCAGTTCCAATCAGAGGTCTCCTAATTTGCACACTGATGTGAAAACAATCCACTCCGGCAATGGAATAACAATAAAAACAGACTTTCTTTGAAAAAATGAAACTGGATTTACTGAAGGATGAGCATTTTCTCAAATCTGTGGAAGTTGTTTTTCATTCTGTACAAAAATGAATGGGAGCAAAATGGCTTCTGCTGAAGGGAGGAAAGTGAGTCCTCTCCAAATGACTGTTTGCAGAGTGCAGACACCCCCATGAATAATGTAAAGGAAAGGGGCAACCTAGACAATTGACACAAACTCTCCTTTAAAATGAAGTGAAATGTAAACATGTTCTTCTGTGTGGCCATGGGGTTATGGAATTTCCATCATCCATTCTCTATAGTGGTCGATTTTCTTTTTCACAGTAATCTTTTCAGCATCACACAAGTGACACAAATGTAGGTGTTTGAAGCAGGAGCCTGACTGGAGTCGTTCCCAGCAGCCCCTTCCCTCCCTCCCTCCACCAGGCAGATGACCCGCAGATCGCCCCTTCCCTCCCTCCCTCCACCAGGCAGATGACCCGCAGATCGCATCAGAGTGGCCAGGCCGAGCGCACAGTGATGTCAGACAGCGGCACGTGCGCTCCCACAGATGTGCCCGTAATTGCGGGGGAATGAATAGTGGTGTTCTAAGGGAAGGGAAGATCAGGGGCAATTACAGTGATTTAGAGCAATGGAGCCAAGCCCTGAACACACACCTTCTAATTACCGGGCAAGATCTCAAGATCACAGGGCAACCATGACAGATTTGCAGCCGTTTGCATAATCAAACAAGGGCTGCTTTACGATGTTTGTTTTTCCAATATATGAAGGTCTCTCGATTCAGCTGGTGGATGAGTCTGAGAGTGTATTCCTTGTGTAATGTTTTTGCTTCTGCTGCTGCTGTTGTCACTGTTAATGACTTTGAAGGAGCTGGTGATATATTTAGCTGCTAATCACCCAAATTAATCTAAAGTCATTTGGAATTTTTTGTAGCTTGCAGGAGTGTGTTAAGGAGGAGTGCGTGTGGGGGGGTATCCACAAGAGGCCAAAACAGGGACATAATTTTGTTTGATTGCCACACTCATCATGTCCAAATGAAGATTAATGAACACATGATGGAGGATTGAAAATAACAATATTCCCGTTGTCTTTAGGGCTCTAATTTGTTTGAGAACATGCTGTCACGCTACAGAGGGCTTATTGGCATTTGCTAATGAACTGTTCATTGCAATGGAGAGATGGGGAGGGGGGGGGGGGGGGGTTATAGGGGAGAAGAGCCACAAGGTATAGCCTACTAATTGAGAGGAAGAATCTAAAGTGGTGTGATAATGCATGTGGCTTTGTTGAAGTACGATTGAAGGCGAGTTATTAAGAGGAATTTGAACATAAGAGTGAGCAAGAATAAATTTGCGTGAGAAGAGGGGGTTGCTAATTCCCTGAATAACTTGTTCATTGATCGCAGAGGGTAGGCGCAGTATTGATAGTGTTGTTCGCCCAAAGGACCGAGTCCCACTAATAATTAATTACCATAGAACAAGGAGGCAGGGCGTGCATACTGCATTGCAGCTCTGCATAATACAATGGAGATGGATACCTTTTGAAACAGTCCATGTTGACTCATGTTCATTTATGATATTCAGCACCACAACCTTAATGGTGAAAAAAGGCATATAAACTAGAACTTTCCCCATTTCTGTTTGGCTTCATCTTACAGTTAAGGTTATATTTACTGCATGAGGACTGAGTTTTCACTCCTCAACTATCGACTCCAGCCTTCAGACGCGTTCCACTGTTCTCTCAGCGGCAGGCAAGATGTAGCTTGCTTGTCCTCCTCCCACACTGAGTGATAGACGATCTATACTGTAGATAGAGCGCACGCTGAGATGGAATATTCACTTCAGCCTGACACTCCGATGCTCACAACTGTTATACAAATTTTCCCTGCATGTGTCCGTGGGCACACAATACACCAGAATGGAATAAACCAATCAATCACAGACAGAGGTTGCGGCGTCCGGGTAGTGTAGCAGTAATTCCCTGCATGCCAACACGAGGGTCACAGGTTCACGCCCCCGTGTTACCTCCGGCTTGGTTGGGCATACATACTGTACAAGCACGATTGGCTGTGTCTGCAGGTGGGAAGCCAGATTGGCGGTATGTGCCCTGGTCGCTGCACTAGTGCCTCCTCTGGTCAGTCGGGCGGGAGGAAACTGGTGGGAATATCGTAATCCTCCCACGTGCTAGGTCCTGCCGGTGAAGCTCCCCGATGTCAGGTGAAAAGAAGCAGCTGGCAACTGCGCATGTGTCGAAGGAAGCATGGTGCTAGTCTACGGCTCTCCCCAGATCGACAAAGGGTGGAGCAGCGACCGAGGCAGCAGGGGGAAATTGGCCAAATACAATTGGGGATAAAAAAGGGACGGAAATCAGAAAAAAAGCACAGTCACAGAAAGTATTTCAAGATTCAGACATCAGATTTGAATAGCCATAGTGAGTAATCAGATTACAAATGAGGATTTTGACTTGGTGCAAGAATGCAGCGCAGCGATCATATCAACAGCAGAAGATGGGGCAAACAGAAAACAATCTCATACATAAGATTGTATCATAAGTGATACTGTGTAGGGGCAAGGATAGTGTCCGTGGGCTAATGTCCAGTAAAAGTCCTTTAAATGATATGGGGGGAGGGGGGGATAGTGTCCGTGGGATAATGTCCATGGGGTCAAATGTGGGGGACCCCAGTCGTTGCGAGCTGGTTGTGCTCAGGGGGCAGGGACAAAGACCTGATTTATCAATTCATGTGTATTCATTCGATCAAATCTCAGCCATTTGGTAATAGCATTCCTCATTGCTCAAAGTAAAGCCCTCGCCCAGAAGACTAATGCTACACTGTGAGAGCCACAGCCAGGGTCATGTACTCTACACATAAGATTCACAGCCAGGGTCATGTACTCTACACATAAGATTCACAGCCAGGGTCATGTACTCTACACATACGATCCGGCCGCCTCCTCCCTCCTGGTTTTAAGTGCTTGACAATCAGTGTATGTAAGCTACACAGCTCAATAGACCCTTTTCACGGGGGCCATTTTGTGTTGAAAAGACAGAATAAACACAGGTGCAAGCAAAACACTAAGGGAGGGTTTCCAAATTCCAATCATGGAAGTTTGAAACCCTCATTAGTGTTTTGCTTGCACCTGTGTTTACCCTGCCTTTTCGGTGCCATGGCACGAGTCCGATACCTCACGAGTCCGACACCTCACGAGTCCGAAAAAAGAGGCTAACTTCCCCCAGACCCTAACCCAAAACCTAACCTCTCCCACCCCCACGCCTAAACCTAACCTCCCCCAGACCCTAACCCAAAACCTAACCTCTCCCACCCCCACGCCTAAACCTAACCTCCCCCAGACCCTAACCCAAAACCATGAGGTGTCGGACTCGTGAGGTATCGGACTCGTGAGGTATCGGACTAGGGGGCAGTCCCCGCCTTTTCGACACAAAATGGCCCCCGTGTACTCTGACTGCAAATACGCTCTCAGCTCTATCTGGCTGCATGCAGCATGATGTCTGATTCCAGGCAACACCGTCCAAATTAAAAGTACAGAGTTTTATGATTCTGTCGCATTCAGGGCTGAGGGATCATGTCCAATGCGCCACTCAGAGGAGGTGTGTGATTGGAACGGAAGGAGACGACATCCTTATTATTTCGTGAGTCATTCCCATCTCTCCTCTCACTGTACATCTTAAAATTGTACGTTTCATTCAATTGTTTTTTTTTATAAACTTTTCAGCATAACATAAGTTTTAGAGAGAGTGGGACAGAGAGAGAGAGAAAGAAATGCGCTGTGACTTGAAAACCATATATCTAACGTTTTTATGTTCAGAGAAAGAGCAGCCACGGGTTCACGCAGGTGAACTTAACACATAAGCACATTCATGCACCACCAACAGCAACACCTCTGCTCCTATCTTAGCCTACTCATATTGCTGCAGGATAATGTGTAGGTGGCCTCTGAGCAATTACTGGTCCCTCACACCACCAGAGAGCGCTAGAGAGGGTGAGGGGGGGCGGGGGGCAAGACAACATCAAGGAGGATGGTGAGAGGTTACGTGAGCGAAGAGAAGAATATGACCTCAGAAGATATCTTGTTTGGCCGTTGGAAACACGGCAGCGTCAATGCAAGCTAGATTCCCTGAATATAGAAGGCAATAAGAACATTAATTAAACTATGTAGAAGTCTATTTTGGAGTGTGCTTGTCATGTGGTGAACGCTGTGGAGAATAGACTCTTTAAGGAGCCATGGCAACAGAGATTGTGAATGTGTGCGTGCGTGTGCGTGTGCGTGTGTGTGTGTGTGCGTATGCAAGCGATCTCCCAAGACACTACAGAAAGGAAAAAGAACACCTATAATCAGCAGAGGGGGTTAACGGGCACTTTGGATTCCTCATCTGCAGACCTGTAATCATGGTGGTTGTGTATTATTAAATCACATTTGCCCAAGCAACCTAGCAAATGACTGTATCTATTCTTCTGTGGGCAGTGCACCATGTTACGCCATAAATAAATATGTGGATTAGCATTAGAGCAGATGGAGATGCATATGAATCAAATGACAAGTAATATTACGAGGGCGAGGAATGAAAAAGATTAAAGTGAGAGATGTTCAGACAGGCAGAGGGAGTGATGTACAGTATTTCGTGAAAATTTCTAGGTTTTCCTTTTTTGTTCTGATTCCTGCGTTACTTTGTAATAACAAAACGATTGGTGTGCAGGTCAGGACATTGAGTCTTTTGTTTGTTTGTTTGTTTGTTTAATAGTAACTCACCCTTGATGACTTCTACCGAGTCTCTTGGACTGGCTTAATCTCTGCTCTATTTTTAAAGGGAGACGCCAACTTTTCGGGAGTTTCGCTCATTTGCCATATCCCCCGTACATAAGCAAGATACACAATGTGTTTACCGTCACTCTCCACGCAGTATACAGTGAGCTACAGTCATCAAGTTAGTTAGTATCGCCATAGACTGGTACAGTCATTCAAAATCACCAAAAACACACATCTAACAGCGCCAAAAAGATCTTTGTGCTTCAGGTACTCACCACGCGATGAAATATTAATCCATAATTAGGTAAAAGGTAATTTCCGGAGTAAATCCCCACACCGAGTTACTTCCTTGTTTGCCTGTAAACAGCGTTTCCACTGTACACAGCGCATGCCTGGCGGCCATGTTTAGAAAGTAATTCCGGCTATCTATTTACCTTAAAAAAGATAATTTCTCTGCATTTTGGATTAATATTTCATCGCGTGCCGAGGAACCGAAGCACAAAGAGCTTTTTGGCGCCGTTAGATGTGTTTTTGGTGATTTTGAACGACTGTACCATTTACCTCCATTCTATGGCGATACTAACTAACTTGACGACTGTAGCTCACTGTATACTGCGCGGAGAGTGACGGTAAACACATTGTGTATCTTGGTTATGTATACGGGGGATATCGCAAATGAGCGAAACTCCCGAAAAGTTGGCATATCCCTTGAATTTGTCCGGAGGCAGGATCGCCTTCCCCAGAGATACTGCCTGGCACTGCGAGAGAAGTGCCTCTTCTCTGAATTGTTGTAGTAAATACACAACATCATCTCTGTCAGCTCAACATCATTTCAATTATGAAACTGTGCTTTTATAGCTTTTATGGCCATTTGCCGTCTCAGTCTGTCTCCTTCTGTCTCGCTCTTGCCATGCTACTCCGTGCCATATGCCCCCCTACCCTTGGCACCGGCTGAGTCTTTTTATCTGCTCATACTCCTCATCTGCTGGGGCTTGACTTTCTTTTAATATGCCCCTCGCAGGCTCTCTGTCCTCCTCAGCTCTCGCTCCATACATAGTCAAATAAATATCTTTCTTTGCATATATATTAAGTTTCTCTATTTGCACACGGCTGAGTGTGTGTGCATGCATATCTGTTTTGGAGAGATACCTCCCCTGATGCAGCACATCTTTGAGGCAGGCTGCCCTGTTCTGAGCCTGAGGGTAAAATCACTGCATTGCCCTGATTTATAGGCATAAGGCCTCTCATCTGTCAGCATGAGGACTGAGAGAGACATGACTAACTGTGGAGAGCCATCCTCAGTGAACCAACACACATCCCCGAGCGTGAGCTATCGCCTCATATCCTCACAACGAATGCTTCCGTAGTCGCTCACACTCCAGGACCAGTGACGTGTGATCAAAACTACGGACGGCAAAACAACAAGATACATCAAAACTCCCGGCTTTGTCGATAATAAGATATCGATTTGGACCCTGGCCCGCAGGAATGAGGTGTCTGGTCGGGTTGGCGAACTGACAAACCTCACTTCAGCTTAGTGGTTTTTTATGTTGTTTAATTCCCACTCCGTCTCTTGCACTCTCTCCTGGTTCCAGCCCTGTCAGACATCCCGTCTGTCATCTCTCATCCATTTCCCGGGCGTTTTTTTCTGGTGTGAAAGGAGACCCCAGAGAGCGGCGGGGGCAACTGAAACATGGCATGAAGATAAGGGTTATAGTGCTCAACAGACAGTATCTGTCTGCAAACCCCTCAGCCAGATGGCGACTGTCTGCCAGGGAGAGGCGATAGAACTCCCCCCAGTTTCTCTCTCTCTCTCTCACACTCACACACACACACACACACACACACACACACACACACACACACACACAAAGCATAATTATGATCGCTCACGCAGCCTTACTCAAAGCTCCAAATGGAACAGTAGATAATTGTACATAAATATATTTTATGTGTTTGATTTTTTTATAACCCTAAAAAGTGCACAATGAGAAAGCAGTCTATACAGAAAGGTACATTTGCTGGTTGCAACGCCTATGTCAATCAAGTTGAAGGAAATTAATATTGAAAGTTATGCAACAGTCAAACTGAATCTGGCATAGAAACATTGAGGTCATATGTGTGTGTTTTCTCTGGCCAATGGCCATATGTGGTTTTATGGTCCATGCCATTGTTGGCAAGCATCGGCTGTTACATGGCACCCATTCAGTGCTAGGCCAGGGGACTGAGAGACAAAGACTGCGTTGGCTGTTATCTGCCCAAGACCCCCTTCTCTTCCAGGGGGAGATGTGATGGTCTGTGAACCCCCCGGATCCACAGACAGATGGAGACACTCATCCTCCTCCTCTCCCTGTCCTCCCAGGCAGAGACGTTCCTCCTGCCCCCGGGGAACATCATGCTCAGGCAGCTTTCGAGGAGGAAGTGTGATATCTCAGAGAAGGGCCAACTCAACTGTGTGATTTGGCGTGTTTTCCAAAGGGTCCTCTTTTACTCTGCTTCTTATTGTAACAGAGACACAGGGCACAGCTCAACCTCCACTGCAGTATCATCAAAACTTTGACTAAAAAGTTTGATTGATTGATAAAAAGCTGAGATTTTTTTTTACGTTCTCCCGACTGGAGTAACTAATGTAAAATTCAGATCTCTGGTGATTGGTTAGGGAAAATGGAATTCACCTGGCGAGGTCCCCTCATAGAAATTTGTTAAGCAGAGTGCAATCTCAGACTAGAACGTGGAAATGAATATAACGAGTTGACAATTCAGCCTGAAATCAGGCTACCATGGTGTACTAGTACCATGGTGTAGTACCATGGTGTAGCATGGTGTAGTACCATGGTGTAGCATGGTGTAGTACCATGGTGTAGTACCATGGTGTAGCATGGTGTAGTACCATGGTGTAGTACCATGGTGTAGCATGGTGTAGTACCATGGTGTAGCATGGTGTAGTACCATGGTGTAGCATGGTGTACCATGGTGTAGTACCATGGTGTAGCATGGTGTACCATGGTGTAGTACCATGGTGTAGCATGGTGTAGTACCAATATTGTAGTACTGTACCATGGTGTAGCATGGTGTAGTACCATGGTGGTCTATTTCAGTTAATGCAAAATAAGAAACCGGAACTATTTTGGTCAGGAGATGATGCGAAGTTGGAATGGCTGTTCAGAGATGAAGTCTTCAGTTTGGCCAGGTTTATTGGGAGGGCTTGGAAATTCAGAATGGAGAAGTTGTTTATCTGAATATATAATGGTGCATGGTGCAACATCTTGCAGTTCAAAGCCAATTAACTCGTCCAATATTCCTTTCACTTTTGCAATGTGTGAGGACGATTAAAGGCAATTTGATCCAGGTAGTGTGCTATTAAATGGCCCAACCTCTGCCACTCTCCTATCGGTTCTTCTTTTAATAGGTTAATGAAGAAAAGAAAAGAAAGGGTGCAACTTGGGAGATTATCTGCAGTTACTTGCAAAGGTAATAATGAAGTTAACCTATAAAGAATTGGGGGCAGTGTAATGTGTGTGTGAAATAGATGCCACTGTGTCTGAGATGCAGCCTTCATAAGCATCAATCACCTTATGGTGGGAGTTTTTGTCTCATTGCTCCAGTAGCAGTAACAGCTCTTTATCTGCACCATTTGAATATGAGCTGATCATGTTGCCATAATAACAACCCTATCTGGCCAATAACTATTACTTTCAATCAGTGACAGGCTGAGGACTGAGGAAATCAATAGATTACAGGATGTCAGTGATCACAATAGGCCTTTAGCCCCTCAAGCTATTAACAAGCAGAGAAGGAGAAATTCACAGGCTGGGCTGTCAATGTAAAATGCCCCACATTTGTACATTTACCAGATTAAAAGTTGATTACTCTTTTCAATGCAATTCAGTTACGCATGTAAATATCCAACAACCTTTTTGTAAATCAATGTCTCATTACACAAACCTTTACTGAAGATTGGCATTTTAAAACTGATCATTCATGAAATGGCAGGGCCACATGGAGTATGCTGGGAGCCTAAGGCAAACCTTGGCATTATAGACCAGAGTTATTATTTATGGATGTAACTGCTATGAAATTGATCATTCTGTATAGACCATTCTGGTCTCCCTTGTGCCTTGGGTCTGGGGCAGGTCACGATTTCTCATATCTAAAGGTGACACGTAGGCTAACTCATGTTATGAGAGTTCTTCTGTAAAAGGGAGAGGTTTAGGAGTTGGCAATTGCTTTCTCCAAAAATTAAGCATAGCTTGCCCTTCCACACCATCGGAGAAGCTCTTGGTGAGAGGGCTCCCTAGGAAATGTTCTCCTTCTGTCAGAGACTTTTAATGTACCATCAGCACAGCAAACAACTCATCATTCATTCAATGTTGTGAGCCTTGAAACCACACACTTTATAATGTCTTATGAGCCCGAACCATAAAAGTTTAGCCTGGCTCCAGACCTTCGAAGCCACGCCCACTGCACAGTTGTGGATTTGGCTGTTCTTGGTCTGGCATCGCCATGTGCAAAAGCTTTTTCTCCGGTTGACAATCCAATCACGGGCACTGATTGGCTAATGCTGTTGTCAGTCAGTCTTGCCTGTGAGAGATCGCTGCCTGCTGGAGCTTTATCTGTCTGGGCGGGGAGTAACGTTACGGCGGCCGCGGTAAGTTAAGCCCTGCTCGTCCAGCCGCCCAAGGAAATGTCCCGGCGCAGCCTGGCCCAGCGGAGCTGTTGATAGCTAGGGGGATGTTGATAGATCGATTCATATCATGATCTTGCTTGTTATGTCCAAGTCACGTTTTTCATCAATGGTAAAATTTGTTTTATTAGCTATTAGAGATAGCCTGCTGTGTCTGTTTCTGCTATGCATGACTAGTGCAGTGTTGCCGCCGGTTGCCGTGGACACCTTGGTCTCTAGTGATTGGTTAGGGAAGCCCGAAGCCCGCCCCCTCATAGAAATCCTCACTGCAATCTCAGACTAGAAGAGGAAATTAGTTGATGAGTTGATGATTCATTCTGAATATCAGGCTAATAAAAGTTAGCTTAGAAAAAGCTTGTAGATGGTTTAGCGCTACATGGATGTGACTTTTCATTGACTTCTTTCACGACAGTCGTGAACTTAGCCAACACTGAAATTCACTGTGTTTCTCCACTCAAATGTAACTGTAGGCTAACTCTGCAGTAGGCTAACTCTGCAGTAGGCTAACTCTGCAGCGGTCATCACAAACATGTCATTGAAAGCATGCGAGCTCTGAAATGTGCGGGTGAAGGGGTGCCTTGATGTTAACGCATAATAATGAACTTGGAGCATGAATCTGCTCTATTGCAACATATTTACTTTATTTTGCGATAATAGCAGACATAATGTATTCCCCACCTTGTATTGACAGTTAAACGTTAACCCGACAAGCATGCTCGTCTTTATTGTCACATAACAACACACCATGTAGGGACACGCATGCAGTGACCACATACACACACATGCTGAAGGTTATTCAGTCTCTGCATTTGACCCATCCAGGCATGTCCTTCCTCTGGGAGGGCCGCCAAGAGCAGTGGGCAGGTTTCACAGTACAGTACCTGGGGACCAAGTTGTCTCTGTCATCGCTGGTCAGGCCATGATCTTCTGCATGTTTTTAGTGGGGGTCCATGTTGTATGGAGGAGCCCCAGGGGAGCACGAGGAGAACATGCAAACTCCACACAGAAAGGCCCTTTTCATGAGATAACCCACTGTAATTTTGTTCAGCTGTAATTTACACATATATTTTGACATATTCAAGCAATACAGGAAGAGTAGAATGAGGCTCATTAAACAAATATAATAATTTACAAATGTTATTTCTTACAGGACAATAATATAACTTGAGTTGCTCGAGTATAGCTCGAGTTGCTTGTCGCGTTGCTCGAGCAACCTAAATAGTAGCAAGTACCCGCCGTCTCCCTCCTCGCTTGTATCTTGCGTACAGCGGAAGCCCTTCAGGCCTGTCTACGTCCCTTGCACAGCTGCTGACGGTGATGTACCTAATGGTAACCTTGTGCTGTTGTCACCTGTCCAGTGTCATCAGGGATATATGACATCACAGTGGCAGGCCGAGCCGTCTAAAATGCATGACCATCAGTCTCAGCAGTGATGTCATACTGTAGCAGTGTGAGCTGTCTATGTAAGATGATGTTATAGCAATGTGAGTTGAGATTGGTCTAAATAAAATGCTGTAGCCCCCCCACGAGTGGCTTCTCGCAAATATGAAGAGTTGTGCACCAGACGTAGATATCTATCTACAGCTGGTTACTGCAAGACTAATAGAGAGCCGCAGGAATGAGTCCGGAAATCATCGATGCTAACAGTCCTGGTTCTTCACTGTTTTCGCCTATGGGAGTTTTGAATGGGTTTTTGGCGCGATGCTTCGAGGACCACTTTTATGAGTTTTGAAGCTTTTACGTGCCGTTAAAAGGGCGGCTAGCTAGCAAACGGCTAAATGAGACTACACTGTTGAGTCGATGGGGATATATACGTCAATAACGTCACCACCTCAAAGGACGAACACGGAAATTCTCTTTCCCTCACCTGGTTCAGCCAGGGTTCAGCCCGTTCAGCCCGGGGTAATCAGTGCACACATCAACAACAGTCCAGGTTGAGCGCTGACGTGATGTGGAAGCCTATGCGACAGTGTGTAGTTCTGGATTCGCTTAGCTCGAGCTTTTTACTTCTAGGGCTCGCATTTACGCTACAAAACTCATGAAAGTGGTCCTCATGTGTGAAGATTATCCGACTGAACTCTGGTTCACGTTTGATTAAGCCAGCGTTGCCCAGAGAGATTATTAGAAGCATTGCGGCAAAAACCCATTCAAAAATCCCATAGACAGAAACAGTGAAGAACCAGGAAGTCCGGGACTTCTGTGTTCTGACTACAAAAATACGTCATCCCTGCGGCTCTCTATAAAGAGGAAACTACAAATTCTTTCCTATTTTCAACCCAATGTGATGTGTTCAAGTGATCAACTTGTTTCTATGAAGTAGCCCTGTTGTGATGATGTCATCACTCATCAGTGATGTCATCAGTGATGTCACTCAAGGAATTGTGGTGTCAAAACTTGACAGCATCGAAGCCACGCCATTATTAGACTGCGGCTAGTCTCGGTTTCCAGACGTTTGGTGAGCGGTGCCAACAGCGCCACCTAACCACCAAACGTCTGGGAATTTACTGTTCCAAATCTGGTTCATTGAGCGAGAACGGCCAGCAGCAGACACGCCTACATTTATTATTAGAATTTTATTTGGTAGCGGCAATGCAATGTTTCATAGTTCCAATATAGAGCAAGACACTGATGTGCTGCAAAGAGAGTTTATACCTGTTGTTTATTTTACAATAATTTTTCCTACCTGGAAGTGGTCCGCTTGCTACTGTGAAGCCATGCTGTGAAGTCATCAGCAGGCTCTGTAACGTAGCCTCGGGAGTCGGGCTTATCGCTGTGGGAAAGACCTGTAGCCGCCGGGGCCGGATGAAACACGTCCTATTAACAGGTTATGTTTGTTTCTAAGTGATTAATATGTTTCTCCGCAAACGCGACAGCACCGGTTCTGCATGAGCGTCACTGCCCCCAGAAAGCAGGCCCGCCCACAACACTCATGATTGGTTCTCTGATGCAAGGCTTCCAACAACACATAGTAATATTCTCAGTCTTAAGGTAGTGGAACGGATTAAGACTGAGAGCTGAGTCTAGACTGCGGCCTGTTCTACTCGCTTTCTATAACAAGACCCAGAGTCTAATATTGGACTGGGTGGCTTGGGCTTGGTCGATGCTCGATGTTGTTGCCGCAGGTTCAGGCTTTATTGGCTGGGCTGAGAAATAGTCTTCCAAAGCCCTTTTATATGAAGGAATGTTCCAGAGCATGAGCGACAGTAACAGAGATATAAGTGTTATCTCTACTAGGCATTTCGCGCGCTACGCACGCTCAATTCCTATGCTTGGCCGCTGCACGCCCTCGCCCACAGCTCGGCTGCTATGTAGCCTCGCCTGCTCTATTGGCATGCGCAGTGCACAATTGCTCAACTTCGCATCACTGAAAGGATAAAGGATAAAGGATAACTTAACTGATGACATCACAATTGCTCGATTGACCATCACTGATCACATCATGAGGTGCTCGAGTGACATCACTCAGCGCACAATTGCTCAACTTCGCATGTCATTGACATTGTGGCATCATCAGTGACATCACAATTGCTTGAGTGACCATCACTGATGACATCGAGTGCCTCGCCCGCAGCTCGGCTGCTGTGTGGTCTCGCCTGCTCTATTGGCATGGCCAGCACACAATTTGCTCAATTCCGCATCACTGATGACATCGCAATTGCTCGAGTGACCATCACTGATCACATCATGGAGTGCTCAAGTGACATCTATTGCTCAACTTCGCATGTCAGAGACATTGTGACATCATTACTGACCAAAATCATCACAAATCTCACAATGTGGGACAAGTATTGCAGAGAAATAAACAGACAGACAGAACCCACTTACTCCCTTTTATATGATGATGATGAAGTGTTATCTCTATGAGAGATATAGTATAAGTGTTATACGGTATCTCTATGAGAGATATAGTATAAGTGTTATACGGTATCTCTATGAGAGATATAGTATAAGTATTATACAGTATCTCTATGAGAGATATAAGTGTTATATCTCTCTGAGAGATATAAGTGTTACTGTATATCGCTATGAGCCCAGCATTCCATTTCAAATCTCTGTTGCCATGACAAACAATTTACTAGTTCTTTTGGTGTCCTTGGTCGACACTGTTGACGTGCACCAGATCATGAGGTAGGTTAACCTGATGCTCCCAGATGGTTTGCTTTCACACAACCATCTTGGAACGAGTCATCGGGAAAACCAATTTCAAAGGGCAGGCACTTTCAAAAAATACCTGGCAGGTGATTGGATGAGTCATCAGTCTATCACAGGATCGCATCTTGCTGTCGTCAGCGTCACACCAAAGCCCGCCCGTAGCTGCCTCTGGACACTGATTGGTGCAAACCACTGGTGATTCGGATATAAACCAATAGATTGGAGCGTGGCAAGATGCATTTGTCGTGTGATCATGACTTCATGATCTCACGTGAATCCAGCTGCCTCACAAGGTTAGAGATAGGTGGGGCAACTAACAAGGGACAGAGTGAGTTTGAACTAGAGGCAGGCAGCCCGGGCAAACACAGATCATACTAAGTCACCATGGTTCATGAGCCAGGGCGAGGGTTAAGGGGGAGCGAGGAGAAAATTACCATGACATAGCAAATTAGCTGGGCAAAGTGTGATTAAAATTATTTTTTGTGAAACTAATTTGCACTTACTGTAGCATAAAATTAAGGTTGCTTTGGAACAGTTGGTTCAATTTTCAGAGGACCATCAGGACTTTTTAAAATTTAATGAGGATCCAAATTGCCTCTTTCTCTCACGTCCGCCCCCCGTATTTGTGACAACCTGACGTTGTCTCTGTCTGTTAAAGACCAAAGAGCCATACAAGATGACAAGAGAATGGCTCCATGTTGGAGGTCAGGAGTCACAGGTCAGCTCACATGACCTTTCAACTCTTGACTTCATGTCATTACCGTCAGGGAGGCCAAGCATCACTTTTAGCCACACAACTTGTTTAGAAATCAAATCACGGCATCATCCATCCCACCCACTAAATCTTTTCAATTGCTCAGATGACATTTAAGGAGAGAGAGAGAAAAAAATCCATATCAAATGTAATATAATCTTAATGAATATGCATGTAATCAGCCATGAAAAATGGCCCTTGGCACTGGCAGTGCAATTCTCAGCCGTCACACTGAAAGTTTTGGGGGATGAAACACTATGTAATTGATGCTCAGTTTTGGTGGAAATCCCACCAGTGAGCATGGTGCTTTCCGTGAAGCCTTGAGTGTGTGCAGTAACATTCCCTCATGTGGCTGACACACAGATTGGCCTATTTAAGGGGGAAAGAGTGGATCTTTATGAGCTCATCATGATAAGATGGGGAGCCATTATGGTGACGGGGGTCCTAACCCCTCCTCCTCATGGTCAATTTTGTGAAAGAGGAATGCGAGGCAGAAGATGACAGCAGATAGAGAGAGCATCATACAATCATCTTTGACCTGTGCATGGCCTCCATCCAGAATGGAGCTGCTCTCTTTGTCCTCTGCAGACATCCACAGTCTGTCTGAAGTGACAGAATGAGACCCCATGATGGACTTTGATAAGTGCATATAGAAATACAGTGAATTCACCAGTGATCATGCCCCCTGGTGGTTTCTTTGAGGAAGCGCTCAGCTCAACCATGAAAGTTGATGAATGAAGATCACAAGCCATGCCATACACTGTGAGAACTGTGAGTTGCAGCTGTTTCATGTCTTGTAATTCTCCTTGAAGCTAGCCTTCCAGGAAGTGTGAGCTACACAGTGACCTCCTTAGGTAAAAGTCTCCTATTGGTAGCGTAGTGAGAGCCAAAGTTGCATAATGCAATGTTACTGGACTGATCTGAGCTCAGCTGAGTGCCATGTCCTCTCTTAGTCACGGGTGAAAATTTGGCAGCAGGAGCAAATGAGCTGATCCCAGATCTGTGGGTGTGTGGGTGTACCTGCAGTGAGAGAGCAGCAGGAGGGCATGTTTCCGCCCCAGGCTGGATACCTGAAAGGCATGTCTCAAAGCAAAGGATAGGAAAGGTTGCACTTGGATGAGAAGGTATACTGTGGAAGGAACTATGTCGGAGGGAGATTTTTGAATGAGGTAATTAGGGCTGACTAAATGGGCAAACATGGCTAATTAGTGGCCAAAATTATTCAACATAGGTTCAGCACCATGGAGAGCTCCATTCGTTAGCTACTGGTGGAGTTCACCTGAGTGGAGGAGCACGGCTGAGCGGATTTGGAATCAGCCAGTGAAGTGGACTATGAAAACCCTCTGGGGAGAGGCTGCATCTCCTCTCTCTGTGAACGAGGTCTGACTAAATGGCCAGTGAGTGTGTGCTCCAACAGGTTTCACAATCACTATAATAAGAATGCAAAGTCTCTGTGAGTGAGTGAGTGAGTGAGTGAGTGAGTGAGTGAGTGAGTGAGTGAGTGAGTTAACAATGGCTGTGCAGCCCAATACACTGCACGGGCATTCCTCTAGTAAGACATAAAACAGGGATGTGGGGGGGAACTATGACACTAGTCAGTTTCTATTGTGCTAACGTGGGTTAATGCCAAAAACCAGGCTAGATTTGATATTCATCAGTCTGGTTTTGGACAGCCCCCAGCTTTGGTTCATTGGTTCCAGGGTCACTGTGTGGTCACAGAGTCCCGGAGAAAGTGGGCTCTGGGTGTAGCCCAGGCCCAGCAGAACTCAGCCCCTGCCACACTGCGGTCGCTCCCCGGCCCTCGCAGCCGCAGGCGAGGCTGATCTCGACTTGTTCTCCCCCTCTCCTCTGTGGCTAAGTCTCTTCCAGCCAAAGTTAATTTTTAATGACACACTTTGTTATGTGGGTCCAGAGGGGGCCCTTAGCAACTCGGCTCTAATAAAGAGAGTCTTGCTGCCTGCTCCCCTCAGAGAAGGCTTCATTAAAGCCACTGTAGGAAGAAAAAAAAAAGGTCTTTGAAGTCCCAGATTTGAGTGACGAACCCATCCAAACTTTATTTTCTATTTCTCTGTCCATCTGTGTGTCTGGTATTTTATGGGATTATTTATTTTCAATTTGACGTCAATGCTTGTAATAAACAAACAGGATATTTGAAGGACAGATGATGTGACCCCCAAAGGGCCACTTCATAAATGTGGTAGAGCGAGAGAGGGAGAGAACAAGAGAGAGGGAGAGAGAGAGAAGACGCCATCAATCTTCATAAATATTTTTCCCCTCACAGAATTTTTCCTTCATCATCATTTTACGATATCCCACCTCACCACCACCTATATTTATCATATCTAAACGTGCTTCACTGACAGTAGACCAATATTTTTGAAGCGGAACCCCTTTAGAATGGTTTGTTTACAGAGCCGCAAACTTTACAAAGTTTGTGACATACTGATTCAGACAGCACTAACAATTCAAAAAGATCTTCTTAAAAAAACCATCGTAAAAACCATCAGTCTCTTCACGAGTCACACCAGTGTGATTCACCATTCAGTAAGCAGTACTATAAGCAGTGTTGGGACAGACAATTCATTATTCCAACTGCAGTCACAATAGCATTGCTTTGATGGGTAACTAATTAATTTGAACAAAGATTCTTTTGTAAAGAATTTAACTGTAAAATGGCTCTGCATATAGGAAAATTTGCCTAAATGAAGCTGAAGGTAGCTGCAATATCACAGATCATTTTCCTTGTGGAAATACACACATCGCATGGAGTTACAGTATGTGAGGGGACAGGAAAGTATGTTTGTAAAAGGAACTTAATTCCATTAAGTTATGTTGTAACTTAAGGCAAATTAGATTTAATGTAATATGTAATACACTTCTCCTTGGAATGCCAACAATGCCGTTAAAACAGAAACAGTCTTACTTCTCTTCACTTTCACCTTCAAAATGTTTTAAATATTTAAATGCATCACCTTGTCAGTGTCTTTGTTTTACATTTCCTATAGCTATTTTTGCATAATGAGAATTTTAAATCAGCCTTTTATTTTTAAGGGGCAAACAAATCTGTGACGGCACGGCTTCTCCTTCACCACCTCAATGAGACAGCCCAGCTGGCAGCAACTGCACCTGTCGTCCCCTAATGATGATGTCACCGGGTGAATAATGGAACAATGAAGTGACCCCCCCCCCCCCAGGACCTGCAGCAAGTTCATTGTGTGCTGCCATGGAAACAGGTGGGCTTAAGTGTCAGTGAGGATGGGTCAGCGGGGGTGAAGTGTCCTCTCTGTTGTAAATGAATTGAGTGGGCAGAGTGCCAACTTAAAGACAGACTCCAGTACCAGCCACACATCCACGGGCCAACCGGTGTGTCTGTGTTTCCCTGCTGGCTCTGACACGCTTTTCCTCTGAGGCAAAGACCGTCTACTGCTGAGAATGTGCTCGCTTGATGGCGCAAGCTATAGATTAAATAAGGTTGGTGTTCACTGCGTGGACACTTCAGCTCGGTAGCCTACAATATCAGATACCTGTTTTTAATGATGTAGAGAGAGCTTTGAAGTTGAGTGGAGATGCTAGTAATTGTTCACTATATATTTCAGTGCAGCCATGTACTTCTGTTCCCTGCCAGCATGAACACCTGGCTGCTGGCTTGTTGCTACAGTAATGAAGAGGAGGAAAATAATGCAGCTGCGCCCTCGTTATATTTAGACTGTATATTAATAAATATCTCCAACAACTGATTGCTGAAATTGATTAGACAGTTTAACAGGTTGTGTGTCTCTCCTCTCCTTCCCATTTGTGAAAGGATGTCATTTTCCATTCATACACTTTTTCCGATAAGAAAATAATTACAGAAGAGAGTGATGAGAAGATTATCCAAATGCTATCAGCAACTGGGGGGGGAATTACATTTTTTACCGTTCAGTGACTGGCTCTATCAAACTCAGGTCTAGGGGTAGCAAATGCACCAGACCCCGTAACATTCAGAGAACAAAAGAACAAGGTTGTCATTAGAAATAATCAAAGGGGGTTAGCTCACCTGGCTAGCTGGCGTGCTCTGGCCCAGGTTTAACGTTGAGCTCCCTCGGATAGCTCAGGCCTGTTGAGTGAATAGTGTCCGGTTTCGATATATTTTATATTTCATATAGACGCTTAACACAACTTAAAGATGAAACTCACAAAACATTATACACAGAAACAAAAAGGGATGGCGTGCAAGTTGCTGTCAGACTCCGCTCCTGTCTGGACATACATTAAGATAAAACGCTGCTTCCGGGCACATTTTATACGTTCCTGTGCCATCACTTCCTGAGCTAACGCCCTGCTCCTAATGACAGCCAAAAATAGGAAAGATGTATGAACAATTAATATTATAATATCTATGAGAGAGGCAAACTGTAACACATTATTTTGGGATCTTGGACACTTGAGTAGGCAAAATGAACTACTGTACGTGGGACTAGACAAAGGTGTTGATTATAGCATGTTGGAGCAGAGTTAGAGCTGGGAAACTGTTGACAAACTTCCTTTTTGGTAGATTCTCCCCAATCTCAACACTTTCAAATCCTCTGCATAAACAAAGTTGAAACAACAGAGGTCATTTTAACTGGCAAGTTGCCACTTAAAATGACCTCTTGATCCATGTTGTCACCCGTCATATCTCTACTAAGGGTTGCTAGTGCAGTGTGCAAACTGTAGCTTTAAAACAATTACATTAAAGCTACACTAGATTATAGGCAAGATTGTTATGTAAAAATACACCTGTTTTATCCTAAATCACAAAGTGGGGCCGGGTCAGAAAAGAGCATCCAATCCCATCCCACTAATTAACTCATTGAGTGCCAGCCACTTTTGGAGAACGGACGCTCCCAGTGCCAGAGTTTCAGAGCGTTTTCAGTGATTTCTCGAGGCCCACAGAATATTGTGTGATATTACTATGTAAACACCGAACACGCACAAAGAACGATGAGACTCTCTTCTATCATCTGCAAAAAAAAGTTTATTGATACCATTTTCCGTTCTTTAGTTATCAGCCGGAGAAGATAGGTCAAAAACAGAAAAAATTGGCGTTTCCATCTAGAAGCTGAGATATTGAGCCTTTTGTGAAATATAGCATTTCAAGCAAATCACTGACTCTGAAACTAATATTTTCTGACCTGAAACATCTGAACAGTAATTTCCTTCAATATAACAGCACCCCCACCCCCCCTCTACTGCAAACTCCTCCTCCGTGAGGTCGGTGTGTCTCTGGTGGCTCTGCTCGCTCTGAGTGCTGCTTGTGTCAGGCGAGTCTCTGCTGCCTGGATGGCGGCCGCTCGTCGCGGCAGTCTGGATCGGGCTCGCTCGTTTCTCGGTTGTGAGCTGTGAAGCTGCGTCCAAATCTGGGCTTTCTGCTGCCCTGCGTGCCCCACCCCCCTCCTCCTCCTCCATGGGAGTGTCTCTGGGGCTGTGCTGCGTTTGCTCTCGACTCTGCTTTTGCTCCGTCTGCACTGAAAAGTGCGCTGCATCCCCCCGCTTTTTCACAGCCTGTCGCCGGCTCCCAGCTGAGAATAATGTAACTTTTCAGAAAGACGCTGGTGTTGGCAACTAAATCATATGGAGGGACTATCGCAACGGAGACGGAGGGGCTCAATTGTGGCAGGCAGCAGATTGACTGCTGTTCACAGGCACAGCTAACGTTATGCTTCATGCATATCGATGCGATTTCCGTTTCCTCATGACTTCTTCTCTCTTTTCTCATGGCCTTTCTCTAATCTGGAGAGCACTGTCGCCACCTAATGGGTCCGTAAAATAGCTTTTACACATTCAACATGCCCCAAAATTTTACAGGAGATGGATCTGGCTTTGATCCACGTCCCACCGTCAAAAAACGCAATTGACGACTTTAGTCGTCATTGGCACTCAACGTTACTAAAGCAATTGACGACTTTACTCGTCCGTGGCGCTCAATGAGTTAAGACCCCATAGATTCACCCATATTTCCCATTCAATCCTGCTGTTGTGTGTGTACACTTCCCTGCCCACAGGAACAGAAGAATGAAAATACAAACTGTCCTGAACAGCAACGAGCGCCCCGTCTAGAAAAATACAAAAATACAAACTGTCCTGAACAGCAGCGAGCGCTCCATCTAGAAAATACAAACTGTCCTGAACAGCAGCGAGCGCTCCATCTAGAAAAATACAAACTGTCCTGAACAGCAGCGAGCGCTCCATCTAGAAAAATACAAACTGTCCTGAACAGCAGCGAGCGCTCCATCTAGAAAAATACAAACTGTCCTGAACAGCAGCGAGCGCTCCATCTAGAAAAATACAAACTGTCCTGAACAGCAGCGAGCGCTCCATCTAGAAAAATACAAACTGTCCTGAACAGCAGCGAGCGCTCCATCTAGAAAATACAAACTGTCCTGAACAGCAGCGAGTGCTCCATCTAGAAAAATACAAACTGTCCTGAACAGCAGCGAGTGCTCTGTCTAGAAAGATACAAACTGTCCTGAACAGCAGCGAGCGCTCTGTCTAGAAAGATACAAACTGTCCTGAATAGCAGCGAGCGCTCCATCTAGAAAATACAAACTGTCCTGAACAGCAGCGAGCGCTCCATCTAGAAAAATACAAACTGTCCTGAACAGCAGCGAGCGCTCCATCTAGAAAAATACAAACTGTCCTGAACAGCAGCGAGTGCTCTGTCTAGAAAGATACAAACTGTCCTGAACAGCAGCGAGCGCTCCATCTAGAAAAATACAAACTGTCCTGAACAGCAGCGAGCGCTCCATCTAGAAAATACAAACTGTCCTGAACAGCAGCGAGCGCTCCATCTAGAAAAATACAAACTGTCCTGAACAGCAGCGAGCGCTCCATCTAGAAAAATACAAACTGTCCTGAACAGCAGCGAGCGCTCCATCTAGAAAAATACAAACTGTCCTGAACAGCAGTGAGCACTCCGTCTAGAAAAATACAAACTGTCCTGAACAGCAGTGAGCACTCCGTCTAGAAAAATACAAACTGTCCTGAACAGCAGCGAGCACTCCGTCTAGAAAAATACAAACTGTCCTGAACAGCAGCGAGCGCTCCGTCTAGAAAAATACAAACTGTCCTGAACAGCAGCGAGTGCTCCGTCTAGAAAAATACAAACTGTCCTGAACAGCAGCGAGTGCTGTCTAGAAAAATACAAACTGTCCTGAACAGCAGCGAGTGCTCTGTCTAGAAAATACAAACTGTCCTGAACAGCAGCGAGTGCTCTGTCCAGAAAGATACAAACTGTCCTGAACAGCAGCGAGTGCTCTGTCTAGAAAGATACAAACTGTCCTGAACAGCAGCGAGTGCTCTGTCTAGAAAGATACAAACTGTCCTGAACAGCAGCGAGTGCTCTGTCTAGAAAGATACAAACTGTCCTGAACAGCAGCGAGTGCTCAGTCTAGAAAAATACAAACTGTCCTGAACAGCAGCGAGCGCTCCATCTAGAAAGATACAAACTGTCCTGAACAGCAGCGAGTGCTCTGTCTAGAAAGATACAAACTGTCCTGAACAGCAGCGAGCGCTTCGTCTAGAAAGAATGGACCCACCAATGTTAGATAATTTGCTCTTTCATCCCTTGGGTATAAAGCGATCAGAGACTGGCTGGGTTAATTGGTAAAGAACAGTGTGCTGTGTGCAGTTTACTGACATTGCCTTACATTATTTCTGGGTATTTAAGTTCACTTCTTTCATACAGCTACTGTACCTCTTGCTGCCATTTGGGGCCACCAATGTGACAACTTGCCTCGTGCAGCTTTGAGTTAGAATGTTCCATTTTCATTTTGAGGTCCCATATCAGCGGTGGATGGGTTGAGTTCCCTCCCCGCCCTGATATGTGAAGTGTTTTGAGTATCTCGAAAGGCGCTATATAATTATCATGCTATTTTAACTGTATAAAACATGTCTCATGGGTCTTTAAATCAAGGTTATGAATTCTGTTGCAAAAACAAATCACAAGATAAGATAAGATAAGATAAGATAATCTGTTGGGATAGATCCACCTTTTGTGCAGTTGATTGTTTTCTGTAAATTTTTCCATTCTACACAGGGGCGGGCAGTGCTGTATGCAGGCAGATTAAATGAGTGTTACTTTGTGATGTCACAAAATCACGGAAGTCAAAACGGCTCGTTTGGAGGCACATTTAATTCCCTTACATGGCTGGTGTGGCTCTCTCTGTGTTTTGAGACTTCCATGATGTTTCTATAGCACGCCCAAGTCCTTTAGAATCAAAGAAGCAAGGAAATCTTGTTTTGCACAAGATGGGAACTTTAATTTTGGTTTTACACAAATATATGCAGTAGGGAATCTACAATAGGAGTATGTTTTCACTGCACATGGACTTTTCAGCACACTATATCAAAATAATGATAAAGGAGTGTGTAAATGTGTTTCCAAGGAGGAACTGTGGGAAATTGTTAGCAGTGTTAAAACCAGGGACACATTAGTTGTGTCAATTATGCTGAAGAATTCTAAGGCCTTTATTATTCTCTGCCTTTTCTAGCATCCCCTCCTGCTGACTGCTGTATCTAGTCTGTATAACTGAGTGTTTATAGTCAATCATGACTCAACAGGAGGGAATCTGAATGGTCATACATGTAATGGGTTGTTATGTGTTTCATGCAGCCAGAGGTTCTGTGTGCTGCAGCATTCTGAGCACTATCCATTTATTCCATGTGATTTTGCACTCTCTCGCAGGAGGGCACGAGCTCATTGGCTGGCGTTCTCTCTGAGGGGACGAGTCAGCTGATTGGCTGGCATTCTCTCTGCCTTCGCCAATAAGCCCCTCACTGTCGCCTCCTCTCTCACTCAAACCCATGTGTGTGTGTGGAGTGACGGCCCCCATTCACTCCACATCCAAACTCCCTGTGTGCTCTGTCTGCATACCGGCGCCTCCGCCTGCGCGCTCTCTCTCTCTCCGCTCGGCTCACAGTCACGCTCCATGGCTTTGAACTAGAATTGAGCTCACCTGCAGTCTTTACCCACAGCCCCTCTCCACCTCCTCATGCCCCGCCCCATCTTATAACCCCCCCCCCTTCCAACTCAACCCGGGGCTACATGATAACACACTTTTGAGGGAGCCACTTTCCCCCAGAGCAGCCCAAACGGTGAGTATATTCACTCCATCACTAACAGCACTGTAGCAAAGCTGCTGTCACGCTGAGTTCGGCGTGCTAATGTGGCTCTGGGCGCCACCACCCTGCCTTAAAAAATGCTGCGATGGAGGTGTGTGTGTGTGTGTGTGTGTGTGTGTGTGCGCATGTGTGCGTGCGTGTGTGTGTGTGTGCGCGCATGTGTGTGTGTGTATGTGTGAGTGCGTGTGAGTGTGTGCGCGTGTGCGTGTTGTGGGGGTGTTTGGAGAGGTTAGCTGCACCAAGCGGGGGTTCCGGGGCGAGGGAGTGAATGCATGAAGAGTGGAATGGGGAGAGCTTTGAAGACAATTCACATCAAGGGAGCACTTTCACTCATGGCTGAAAGCAATTTAATTCCCAGCAAGGTAAACGCCGCTCGCTGCACGGCAACATGTAAAAACAGATTCTCCAGACCGCTCCTCCTCGTCTTCCTCATCTACCTTTTCAGTGGGCTGAGGGCAAAGGCTTCAAAGGGCTTGACTGATACCTGGCATCGCTTTGAACCATGTCCTTTAGCGAAGTGTTTGACTGTCATGCAGAAAGACAGGCCCTCTCTCTCTTTCATCATCAGCCACATATAAACATGCATCAGGACAGACCCACACATATACACACTAGCAACAGAGCGAGCAGCTGATGGGGGTAGAGACGTTGCCTTCCTCCAGAGGAGTAGCCTAATTGCTTCTTGCTGGCCACATGTTGCATTTGTCAGCAAAATCACTGACACCAAGGAGGGCAATCAGCCAATTACCATTCATACCCTGCACTCTAGTGTTCCAGGGTGCAGACCTCCATCAATTACCATTCATACCCTGCACTCTAGTGTTCCAGGGTGCAGACCACCATCTGAAGGCACCTCTTCAAAGGCACCTCTGCGATGCATGCATTTGATTCCTCTTGTGACTGCTCGCTCCACCTTTGATGTTCCATCCAAACGCAGTTGCCTCAGAGTGCAGCGGGGACGGCAGCCACTTTTTTTTCTGTCTGCAATTCAGTGATGTGCTGATAACCTTGTAACCTGGACCGCGGCCATAGACTGAATTCCTTTCTGTTTCATTCATACAAGATGTCTTTTTGAATCCCAACTCCAGTTACAATCTCTGTCAAACTGGTAGCTATGTTTAGTGCAGACGGTCTGTTCCTACATGTTGCAGTCTGCTGTGTCTTGGCTGTTGCCTGTTGATAATTTGGTTCTGTGTCTATATGTTGACATGTTGAGGTTCCCACTTACCATGTGCCATCTGCACGTTTGCATGATGTGCAGGAAACCTTCTGCAGACCAGAAACAGGTCACGAGTCAAATGAACCATCAGATTGTTGGTGGGACAATTGTTAATTCATGCTGCTGATGAATAAGTGATTGGCTCCAGCGTTGGGGGCCAGGCTTAGAGGCACCGGGCATATGGGAAGTGAGGAGGGGCACAGATGCTCCTCAGGGCCAGAGGGCTGATAGGAAAACGAAAGAGGGACACAGAGAGGGGAGAGGAGACAGTGGGGCTAGCATGAGAGAAACAGGGATACAGAGAGGGGAGAGGAGACAACGGGGCTAGCATGAGGGAAACAGGGACACAGAGAGGAGACAGCGGGGCTAGCATGAGAGAAAGAGGGACACAGAGAGGAGACAGCGGGGCTAGCATGAGAGAAAGAGAGACACAGAGAGGAGACAGCGGGGCTAGCATGAGAGAAAGAGAGACACAGAGAGGAGACAGCGGGGCTAGCATGAGAGAAAGAGGGACACAGAGAGGAGACAGCGGGGCTAGCATGAGAGAAAGAGAGACACAGAGAGGAGACAGCGGGGCTAGCATGAGAGAAAGAGAGACACAGAGAGGAGACAGCGGGGCTAGCATGAGAGAAAGAGGGACACAGAGAGGAGACAGCGGGGCTAGCATGAGGGAAACAGGGACACAGAGGAGACAGCGGGGCTAGCATGAGAGAAAGAGGGACACAGAGAGGAGACAGCGGGGCTAGCATGAGAGAAAGAGAGACACAGAGAGGAGACAGCGGGGCTAGCATGAGAGAAAGAGGGACACAGAGAGGAGACAGCGGGGCTAGCATGAGAGAAAGAGAGACACAGAGAGGAGACAGCGGGGCTAGCATGAGAGAAAGAGGGACACAGAGAGGAGACAGCGGGGCTAGCATGAGAGAAAGAGGGACACAGAGAGGAGACAGCGGGGCTAGCATGAGAGAAAGAGGGACACAGAGAGGAGACAGCGGGGCTAGCATGAGAGAAAGAGAGACACAGAGAGGAGACAGCGGGGCTAGCATGAGAGAAAGAGGGACACAGAGAGGAGACAGCGGGGCTAGCATGAGAGAAAGAGAGACACAGAGAGGAGACAGTGGGGCTAGCATGAGAGAGGACAATTAGATAGAAAAGGAGGCAAAGGCAAAGAGAAAAGGGAGACATGCTTACCCTGCCTCCGAAGCCAACTCCATCCCCACTGTGTGGAACTAACCCCCCCCCCTCCTCTCTCTCAGCCCCTAACCCAGCTTCTGAAGCGCCGGCTCACCACAGGGCCACAGACACAG